>NW_027195239.1:0-254648 GCF_038502225.1 Cherax quadricarinatus
GAAATTGTTGGATGTGCAGTCCTGCATAACTTGAGATATCAGGCGACTGGACAAGACAGCTCCAGGAACCTAAGATAAGACTGTTTATGTTTAACTCTGGCCAGTGTTATTTTCATGGATAGACGGTGAGATTTATGAGTATATACACATTAATCTCCAGACAAATTGGTGAGTGATATTAAGATATATTTTCCTTCTGTTATGTAAATGTGTATATATATAATCCTTCATTAATTTAATATACAGTCCACCAATTTTTATATTACCAGAATTCCTGGTTATGTATATTTCATTTGTAATTAATAGGTCTAGAGCAACTTGTGGATATGACAGTGGTAGGTATCGAAGTGGGACATTTTTTGTGACCTAGGTGTCCCAAATTCCTACTTGTCTATGTAACTCTGATAAATAATAATCATCTTTGTTATTTATTGTTATGTACATAATGAGCTACAGTCAGATAAATGTAATTTTCCACACTGTCTATTTCTGATATGAGGATGAGGAACAGGATAGGTGCAAGTACTGTGCCTTGTGGAACAGAGCTCTTCACTATGGCAGCTTCTGATTTAATTCTGTTGACGACTACTCTGTGTTCGATTGGTTAGAAAGTTGAAGATCCATCTGCCTACTTTGCCAGTTATCCTTTTAGCATTCATTTTGTGTGCTATTACACCATAATTGCGCTTGTCAAAGGCTTTTGCAAAAACTGTATACACTACATCTGCATTCTGTTTGTGTTCCAGTGCATCTAAGACCATATCATAGAAGTTGCGAAAGGCAGGAGCGACCTGCTCTGAACCCATGTTGCCCTGGATTGTGCAATTTTGGGAGTCCAAGTGGTTTGCTATCTTGCTTCTTAGAACTTTTTCAAAGATTTTTTTTTATATGGGACGTTAAAGCTATTGGTCTATAGTTCTTAGCTATTGCTTTGCTGCCACCTTTATAGAGTGGGGCTATATCTGTTCTTTTTAGTGACTGTGGAATCTCACCTGTGTCTAAGCTCCTTCTTCATAGCATACATAGGGCAGGTGAGAGGGGTTTCTTGCAGTTCTTAATGAACACAGAATTCCACAAGTCTGGGCCTGGGACTGAGTACATGTTGTCGATGGCTTTCTCAGAGTGTGTTTGTTTTGGGTTCAGTTTTGATCCAGATTTGGCTTTTTCCATTATGTTAATCTCAAAATGTCCCTCAACCTCTTTTATCACTCTTGCATAATCGTTTATGTGGTGTAAATGGTTTAGAAAACTCACAAGTCAAAGAATGAGATGCTTGTGGAACATTCGGGATTTTTTTTTTTTTTTTTTGAGGAAGCATTTCACCAACCATTGGCTTCTTCAGCCTTCACTTTCTATAATGTTTCTATTTTTGCTTCTCTGCACCTTTGGTTGAACCAGTCGCTGTCTTTCTCTTTGTTGTTTCTCCTTTTTCCAGGTATGCAGTTCCCCATTACCTCCCGGTACTTTCCAGCTGCTTACTCCAACACCTCATTTGCTGACTCTCCTTCTAATTCCCTCCAGCACTGTACAACATTCAGGAATTCTCTTGTCCCTTTCAAGTTCCATCTGAAATGTGGCTTCCTGTGCCCTCCACCTGCCGTTCTTCCCTCTACTTTTAGTCTCAAAAGTTTAGGACCATATGGTCATTGGCGCCCAGGAGGATCTTGAATCTTGTTATACCTATGTCAGACATATATGTAGGCTAAATACTGGTCCAATTTTGTTGGTTCATCTCCTCCTCTTTCTTCTGTTGTGTACTTAACATGCTGACACAAAGTTGTCGCAAACTTTCTCTATCATATCTCTCAATTTTTCTGTTCCTCCAATCTATTATTTCTTTGTGGTTGAAAGCTTTCTCTCGATAAGTAGCTTTGCTTTAGCCTCATGCGCACTCTTAGCTGCTTCTGCTATGGTGACCCGTGGCTTGGTAGGCAACGCTCTTGCCTCACACACAGCGTCTGTGGTTCGATCCCCAACACTGGTGGAAAATGCTGTGCGTGTTTCTTTACACCTTCTGTTCCTGTTCACCTAACAGAAAGTACGTACCTGGATGTTATTGGACTGGTGTGGGTCGCATCCTGGGGAGACAAGAGTGAAGTCCTCGAACATTGACTGAATGGACTCTAATAAAAGACAAATAAACAGTACACTCTCTGATGACGCAGTGTCACTGACATTGTGTTACACTTGTCTGTCACTTTCTGAGTCTGTATCAAGCTGGGTGTTCACAAGATAACTCACTAGCATTGTGTTACACTCGTCTGTCACTGTTCACAAGGGACTGTTCACAAGCATTGTGTTACACTCGTCTGTCACTGTTCACAAGCATTGTGTTACAACATTGTGTTACACTCGTCTGTCATCACAAGCATTACACTTGTCTGTCACTGTTCACCAGTGTGTTACACTCGTCTGTCACTGTTCACAAGCATTGTGTTACACTCGTCTGTCACTGTTCACAAGCATTGTGTTACACTCGTCTGTCACTGTTCACAAGCATTGTGTTACACTCGTCTGTCACTGTTCACAAGCATTGTGTTACACTCGTCTGTCACTGTTCACAAGCATTGTGTTACACTGTCTGTTCACAAGCATTGTCACTGTTACATTGTGTTACACTCGTCTGTCACTGTTCTCAAGCATTGTGTTACACTTGTCTGTCACTGTTCTCAAGCACTGTGTTACACTCGTCTGTCACTGTTCTCAAGCATTGTGTTACACTCACCTGTCACTGTTCTCAAGTATTGTGTTACACTCGTCTGTCACTGTTCTCAAGCATTGTGTTACACTCACCTGTCACTGCTCTCAAACATTGTGTTACAATCGTCTGTCACTGTTCCCAAGCACTGTGTTACACTTGTCTGTCACTGCTCTCAAGCACTGTGTTACACTTGTCTGTCACTGTTCTCAAGCATTGTGTTACACTTGTCTGTCACTGTTCTCAAGCACTGTGTTACACTTGTCTGTCACTGTTCTCAAGCATTGTGTTACACTTGTCTGTCACTGTTCTCAAGCATTGTGTTACACTTGTCTGTCACTGTTCTCAAGCAGTGTGTTACACTTGTCTGTCACTGTTCTCAAGCAGTGTGTTACACTCACCTGTCACAGTTCTCAAGCATTGTGTTACACTTGTCTGTCACTGTTCTCAAGCAGTGTGTTACACTTGTCTGTCACTGTTCTCAAGCAGTGTGTTACACTCGTCTGTCACTGTTCTCAAGCAGTGTGTTACACTCGTCTGTCACTGTTCTCAAGCATTGTGTTACACTTGTCTGTCACTGTTCTCAAGCATTGTGTTACACTTGTCTGTCACTGTTCTCAAGCAGTGTGTTACACTTGTCTGTCACTGTTCTCAAGTAGTGTGTTACACTCACCTGTCACAGTTCTCAAGCATTGTGTTACACTTGTCTGTCACTGTTCTCAAGCAGTGTGTTACACTTGTCTGTCACTGTTCTCAAGCAGTGTGTTACACTCGTCTGTCACTGTTCTCAAGCAGTGTGTTACACTCGTCTGTCACTGTTCTCAAGCATTGTGTTACACTTGTCTGTCACTGTTCTCAAGCATTGTGTTACACTTGTCTGTCACTGTTCTCAAGCAGTGTGTTACACTTGTCTGTCACTGTTCTCAAGCAGTGTGTTACACTCACCTGTCACAGTTCTCAAGCATTGTGTTACACTTGTCTGTCACTGTTCTCAAGCAGTGTGTTACACTTGTCTGTCACTGTTCTCAAGCAGTGTGTTACACTCGTCTGTCACTGTTCTCAAGCAGTGTGTTACACTCGTCTGTCACTGTTCTCAAGCATTGTGTTACACTTGTCTGTCACTGTTCTCAAGCATTGTGTTACACTTGTCTGTCACTGTTCTCAAGCAGTGTGTTACACTTGTCTGTCACTGTTCTCAAGCAGTGTGTTACACTCACCTGTCACAGTTCTCAAGCATTGTGTTACACTTGTCTGTCACTGTTCTCAAGCAGTGTGTTACACTCGTCTGTCACTGTTCACAAGCATTGTGTTACACTCGTCTGTCACTGTTCACAAGCATTGTGTTACACTTGTCTGTCACTGTTCTCAAGCAGTGTGTTACACTCACCTGTCACAGTTCTCAAGCACTGTGTTACACTTGTCTGTCACTGTTCTCAAGCATTGTGTTACACTTGTCTGTCACTGTTCTCAAGCACTGTGTTACACTTGTCTGTCACTGTTCTCAAGCAGTGTGTTACACTTGTCTGTCACTGTTCTTAAGCATTGTGTAACACTTGTCTGTCACTGTTCTTAAGCATTGTGTAACACTTGTCTGTCACTGTTCTTAAGCATTGTGTAACACTTGTCTGTCACCGTTCTCAAGCATTGTGTTACACCCGTCTGTCACTGTTCTCAAGCAGTGTGTTACACTTGTCTGTCACTGTTCTCAAGCATTGTGTTACACTTGTCTGTCACTGTTCTCAAGCATTGTGTTACACTCGTCTGTCACTATTCTCAAGCATTGTGTTACACTTGTCTGTCACTGTTCTCAAGCATTGTGTTACACTCACCTGTCACAGTTCTCAAGCATTGTGTTACACTCACCTGTCACAGCTCTCAAGCATTGTGTTACACTTCTCTGTCACTGTTCTCAAGCAGTGTGTTACACTAGTCTGTCACTGTTCTCAAGCATTGTGTTACACTTGTCTGTCACTGTTCTCAAGCATTGTGTTACACTCACCAGTCACAGTTCTCAAGCAGTGTGTTACACTCACCTGTCACAGTTCTCAAGCATTGTGTTACACTCACCTGTCACAGTTCTCAAGCAGTGTGTTACACTAGTCTGTCACTGTTCTCAAGCAGTGTGTTACACTAGTCTGTCACTGTTCTCAAGCATTGTGTTACACTTGTCTGTCACTGTTCTCAAGCATTGTGTTACACTCACCTGTCACAGTTCTCAAGCAGTGTGTTACACTCGTCTGTCACTGTTCTCAAGCATTGTGTTACACTCACCTGTCACAGTTCTCAAGCACTGTGTTACACTCGTCTGTCACTGTTCTCAAGCAGTGTGTTACATTCACCTGTCACAGTTCTCAAGCAGTGTGTTACACTCACCTGTCACAGCTCTCAAGCAGTGTGTTACAGCCACCTGTCACAGTTCTCAAGGAGTGTGTTACACTCACCTGGCACTGGACAAGCACCTAAAGTAGGTTCCTGACCAGCCGGGCTGTGGCTCGTACGTTGGTTTGCGTGCAGCCAGCAGTAACAGCCTGGTTGATCAGGCTCTGATCCACCAGGAGGCCTGGTCACAGACCGGGCCACGGGGGCGTTGACCCCCGGAACTCTCTCCAGGTAAACTCCTGTCACAGCTCTCAAGCAGTGTGTTACACTCACCTGTCACAGCTCTCAAGCAGTGTGTTACACTCACCTGTCACAGCTCTCAAGCAGTGTGTTACACTCACCTGTCACAGCTCTCAAGCAGTGTGTTACACTCACCTGTCACAGCTCTCAAGCAGTGTGTTACACTCACCTGTCACAGCTCTCAAGCAGTGTGTTACACTCACCTGTCACAGCTCTCAAGCAGTGTGTTACACTCACCTGTCACAGCTCTCAAGCAGTGTGTTACACTCACCTGTCACAGCTCTCAAGCAGTGTGTTACACTCACCTGTCACAGCTCTCAAGCAGTGTGTTACACTCACCTATCACAGCTCTCAAGCAGTGTGTTACACTCACCTGTCACAGCTCTCAAGCAGTGTGTTACACTCACCTGTCACAGCTCTCAAGCAGTGTGTTACACTCACCTGTCACAGCTCTCAAGCAGTGTGTTACACTCACCTGTCACAACTCTCAAGCAGTGTGTTACACTCACCTGTCACAGCTCTCAAGCAGTGTTACACTCACCTGTCACAGCTCTCAAGCAGTGTGTTACACTCACCTGTCACAGCTCTCAAGCAGTGTGTTACACTCACCTGTCACAGCTCTCAAGCAGTGTGTTACACTCACCTGTCACAGCTCTCAAGCAGTGTTACACTCACCTGTCACAGCTCTCAAGCAGTGTTACACTCACCTGTCACAGTTCTCAAGCAGTGTGTTACACTCGCCTGTCACAGCTCTCAAGCAGTGTTACACTCACCTGTCACAGCTCTCAAGCAGTGTGTTACACTCACCTGTCACAGCTCTCAAGCAGTGTGTTACACTCACCTGTCACAGCTCTCAAGCAGTGTGTTACACTCACCTGTCACAGCTCTCAAGCAGTGTGTTACACTCACCTGTCACAGCTCTCAAGCAGTGTTACACTCACCTGTCACAGCTCTCAAGCAGTGTTACACTCACCTGTCACAGCTCTCAAGCAGTGTTACACTCACCTGTCACAGCTCTCAAGCAGTGTGTTACACTCACCTGTCACAGCTCTCAAGCAGTGTGTTACACTCACCTGTCACAGCTCTCAAGCAGTGTGTTACACTCACCTGTCACAGCTCTCAAGCAGTGTGTTACACTCACCTGTCACAGCTCTCAAGCAGTGTGTTACACTCACCTGTCACAGCTCTCAAGCAGTGTGTTACACTCACCTGTCACAGCTCTCAAGCAGTGTTACACTCGCCTGTCACAGCTCTCAAGCAGTGTGTTACTCACCTGTCACAGCTCTCAAGCAGTGTGTTACACTCACCTGTCACAGCTCTCAAGCAGTGTGTTACACTCACCTGTCACAGTTCTCAAGCAGTGTGTTACACTCACCTGTCACAGTTCTCAAGCAGTGTGTTACACTCACCTGTCACAGCTCTCAAGCAGTGTGTTACACTCACCTGTCACAGCTCTCAAGCAGTGTGTTACACTCACCTGTCACAGCTCTCAAGCAGTGTGTTACACTCACCTGTCACAGCTCTCAAGCAGTGTGTTACACTCACCTGTCACAGCTCTCAAGCAGTGTGTTACACTCACCTGTCACAGCTCTCAAGCAGTGTGTTACACTCACCTGTCACAGCTCTCAAGCAGTGTGTTACACTCACCTGTCACAGTTCTCAAGCAGTGTGTTACACTCACCTGTCACAGTTCTCAGTGTGTTACCCTCACCTGCAGCTCTGTGTTACACTCACCTGTCACAGCTCTCAAGCAGTGTTACTCGCCTGTCACAGCTCTCAAGCAGTGTGTTACACTCACCTGTCACAGCTCTCAAGCAGTGTGTTACTCACCTGTCACAGCTCTCAAGCAGTGTTACACTCACCTTTCACAGGTCTCAAGCAGTGTTACTCGCCTGTCACTGCTCTCAAGCAGTGTGTTACACTCACCTGTCACAGCTCTCAAGCAGTGTGTTACACTCACCTCTCACAGCTCTCAAGCAGTGTGTTACACTCACCTGTCACAGCTCTCAAGCAGTGTGTTACACTCACCTGTCACAGCTCTCAAGCAGTGTGCTACACTCACCTGTCACAGTTCTCAAGCAGTGTGTTACACTCACCTGTCACAGTTCTCAAGCAGTGTGTTACACTCACCTGTCACAGCTCTCAAGCAGTGTGTTACACTCACCTGTCACAGCTCTTGTTGCGGCCCCCTGCCAAACTAGCGGTTAAATAGTTAACCTGCCGGCCGGCAGTACCACTGGGTACGTCACCAAACCCAATGTGGGGACTGCTGAGCCGGCCTTAGAGCAGTAAGTTCCTGAGTGCCTCACGGTGCGCATCTAAGCAGTAGGTACCTGAACACCTAAGGGTACAGTCTACTGGCTTCCGCAACATTATGTACCTGAGTGCCTCACGGTGCGCATCTAAGCAGTAGGTACCTGACCACCTAATCGTACACGTCTACTGGCTTTAGAAACAGTATGTACCTGAGCGCCTCACGGTACGCACCGCAGTAGTATGCACCTAAGCAGTAGGTACCTGACCACCTAATCGTACCTGTCTACTGGCGTTAGAAGAACCGCTCACCGCAGCTCACTGAGTCTGTTGGCCTCAGTTACTTGACGGCCGCATTCAGTGAGCTTGCAGCATGGTGTTCGGCTAGCGGTGTGTCAACCGGCTTTGGAGAGGATTTACTGGATTACCGGTGATGTCTGTGGACTCGCCGTCTACGCTGATCAACTGTGGGCCGGAGTCATCTGATGCTGTTTAGTGGGACATTACATGAAGACAAGGTTGGAGTGTTACACTGAACTGGGCCAGGACCGTAGTGTGACACTTAGGGACGTATGATGGAGTGGAACACTGAGATATGCACAGGACCGTAGTGGAACACTGAGAAGAAAAGGGTGTCGTGTGACACTGAAGATGGCCTGGTTGTAGTGTACACTGAATAGTGTCATGTGACTGGCCTCGACCGGATAAGTGTCGTGAGAAACAGTTGATTGTAATTTATTATTATATAAATGTTACTTAATTTATTGTTTTAGCATAGATATATATATATATAGTGACACAGTAGTGTCAAGAAAGTTGTACCCTGTGTAGGGTTATGAATTATTTATTTTAGTAAAATGCTAATTATAATTTATTATTGTAACATGTACATATTATCAGATGTTAGTTCAAATACCTCTAGACCAAAGAAAGTTGATTTTTATATTATATTAAAGATTAATTTATTTTAATGTGTGTATTTATGTATCCCAAACTCTTTATTACAAAAGGAGTAAAACTTACCATCTTTTAAAAATTACTTTTTTTGTAATGGCTCTCAAGCAGTGTGTTACACTCACCTGTCACAGTTCTCAAGCAGTGTTACACTCGCCTGTCACAGTTCTCAAGCAGTGTTACACTCGCCTGTCACAGTTCTCAAGCAGTGTTACACTCGCCTGTCACAGTTCTCAAGCAGTGTTACACTCGCCTGTCACAGTTCTCAAGCAGTGTTACACTCACCTGTCACAGTTCTCAAGCAGTGTTACACTCACCTGTCACAGTTCTCAAGCAGTGTTACTCACCTGTCACAGTTCTCAAGCAATGTTACACGCCTGTCACAGTTCTCAAGCAATGTTACACTCGCCTGTCACAGTTCTCAAGCAGTGTTACACTCACCTGTCACAGTTCTCAAGCAGTGTTACACTCACCTGTCACAGTTCTCAAGCAGTGTTACACTCACCTGTCACAGTTCTCAAGCAGTGTTACACTCACCTGTCACAGTTCTCAAGCAGTGTGTTACACTCACCTGTCAGTTCTCAAGCTGTGTTACACTCACCTGTCACAGTTCTCAAGCAGTGTGTTACCCTCACCTGTCACAGCTCTCAAGCAGTGTTACACTCACCTGTTACAGCTCTCAAGCAGTGTTACTCACCTGTCACAGTTCTCAAGCAGTGTGTTACTCACCTCTCACAGCTCTCAAGCAGTGTGTTACACTCACCTGTCACAGCTCTCAAGCAGTGTTACTCACCTGTCACAGCTCTCAAGCAGTGTGTTACCCTCACCTGTCACAGCTCTCAAGCAGTGTGTTACACTCGCCTGTCACAGCTCTCAAGCAGTGTTACACTCACCTGTCACAGTTCTCAAGCAGTGTTACTCACCTGTCACAGCTCTCAAGCAGTGTTACTCGCCTGTCACAGCTCTCAAGCAGTGTGTTACACTCACCTGTCACAGCTCTCAAGCAGTGTGTTACACTCACCTGTCACAGCTCTCAAGCAGTGTGTTACACTCACCTGTCACAGCTCTCAAGCAGTGTGTTACACTCACCTGTCACAGCTCTCAAGCAGTGTGTTACACTCGCCTGTCACAGCTCTCAAGCAGTGTTACACTCACCTGTCACAGCTCTCAAGCAGTGTGTTACACTCACCTGTCAGTTCTCAAGCAGTGTGTTACTCACCTGTCACAGCTCTCAAGCAGTGTGCTACACTCACCTGTCACAGCTCTCAAGCAGTGTTACACTCACCTGCCACAGCTCTAAAGCAGTGTTACACTCACCTGTCACAGCTCTCAAGCAGTGTTACACTCACCTGTCACAGCTCTCAAGCAGTGTTACACTCACCTGTCACAGCTCTCAAGCAGTGTGTTACACTCACCTGTCACAGTTCTCAAGCAGTGTTACACTCACCTGCCACAGCTCTCAAGCAGTGTGCTACACTCACCTGTCACAGTTCTCAAGCAGTGTTACACTCACCTGTCACAGTTCTCGAGCAGTGTTACACTCACCTGCCACAGCTCTCAAGCAGTGTTACACTCACCTGTCACAGTTCTCGAGCAGTGTTACACTCACCTGTTACAGTTCTCGAGCAGTGTTACACTCACCTGTCACAGCTCTCAAGCAGTGTGTTACTCACCTGTCACAGCTCTCAAGCAGTGTTACACTCACCTGTCACAGCTCTCAAGCAGTGTTACACTCACCTGTCACAGCTCTCAAGCAGTGTTACACTCACCTGTCACAGCTCTCAAGCAGTGTTACACTCACCTGTCACAGTTCTCGAGCAGTGTTACACTCACCTGTCACAGCTCTCAAGCAGTGTTACACTCACCTGTCACAGCTCTCAAGCAGTGTTACACTCACCTGTCACAGCTCTCAAGCAGTGTTACACTCACCTGTCACAGCTCTCAAGCAGTGTTACACTCACCTGTCACAGCTCTCAAGCAGTGTTACACTCACCTGTCACAGCTCTCGAGCAGTGTTACACTCACCTGTCACAGTTCTCGAGCAGTGTTACACTCACCGGTCTCAGTTCTCGAGCAGTGTTACACTCACCTGTCACAGCTCTCAAGCAGTGTTACACTCACCTGTCACAGCTCTCAAGCAGTGTTACACTCACCTGTCACAGCTCTCAAGCAGTGTTACTCACCTGTCACAGCTCTCAAGCAGTGTTACACTCACCTGTCACAGTTCTCAAGCAGTGTTACACTCACCTGTCACAGCTCTCAAGCAGTGTTACACTCACCTGTCACAGCTCTCAAGCAGTGTTACACTCACCTGTCACAGCTCTCAAGCAGTGTTACACTCACCTGTCACAGTTCTCAAGCAGTGTTACACTAACCTGCCACAGCTCTCAAGCAGTGGAAGCTCATCCTAGTGTTTATCTGAGTTACTGCGTTCTCGGCTTCACATATCACGGGCGATATGTTTCATTAATCAAGATTCTCAGCGTTGAACATGAGTGTTACTCGCGAACCTATGGGCATTATATACCATTTTTAATACGGTCTTTTTCGTGCCATGTCGGGCTTCCTTCCCTAACCATTTCTCTTCTTTCTTACTCCATAACATCACATTAGGACAAAAAATATTCTTCTGTGTTTTGTGTAACAGAATAGTGGATCTCACAGTGGCCGAGTTTTTATTAGCTATGAATAGTGTTCCAGGACAGATATAACTCAGTGTTAGAACGAAGAGGACGGAGAGCAAGGAGGGGAGGGAATGGGGAAGGGGGATGTAGGAGGGGTGGGAAGGACTGCTGGTAGCGGAACTCCACATACTGCTTCCGTAACAGTGTATGAAATATGTGACGTTTATGTTGTTCCCACGGGAGGGTATGAGAGCCTTGACTGAATGGCTTGGTCCACCTCCTTAGCAACACAAAAGATGAGTCTACCTACGCAACACCTGGGGGTAAAAAAAAAAAAAGTCGGCTGAGATTCTGTACTAGGGGAATGGGGCTTACCAATTCAAAAATAACTTTCCCTTTCTTTCTACCCCTTTCAGCCTATTCTGCGCTTCTCACGGGTGTGTACTAGTGGTCTGCGGCGCGACACAGCATCCCAGGTTTTACGTCACGGCATCACAAGAGCGTATATTCGCCGCAGGCTGGCGCCGGAGTTCCCACAGGACTGCCCGAAATATGGAGACAGGTAGGACGGTGGTGACCCAACCTGCCGGGGAGAATTTATGTAATGGAGTGGCGCATATTATGTGGGTCACGGTGAGGTGACGCAGCCACCCCTGGAATGAGAGAAGTGAAGGGACTTCCCACGAGGACCTGCTTCCCTTTGCTCACTAATGAGATGCTGTAGGTGTTTAATGAAGCATTTTTCAAAGCAGTAAACGAAGATAATACATATAACTAAATTTCTGGGATCCTCTTCATCTGCTGAAGAGGATCCCAAAAGGGGGTCGAAATATACAGATCAATCAAACTCCAGAGTTTCTGTCTCCATGTGGGTTTTGAGCATTGGCAAGTGTTCAATACACTTTATTCATATGTTATTGACGTTACTGACGTTTCTGATGTTTCTTCATTTATTATCAAAATCTGAACTATATTACAATAATATTTTAGAATAATGTTAACATACAAATTACAAACAAGAATTAAGAATCAAACTAAATATAGTCTATACGAGTTAGATTTATAAGTGAATTAAGCGCCTAGACACTTGTACAAAACATACCTCTTAGATAAGATCAAAACAAAAAAACAGAAGATAATTTAAAAAAGTTATGGAAAACAATAATACTACGAAAATTACTATTAATATAACAGTACAAGATGATTCTAGTTTATAATACAAGTAAAATAATGAAGAAAACCTGGAGTAACAAGACTGTCATGTCGACGTAACTTTTATACAGGATCAACACATGTCCAAGGAGACTGTCAGAAATTCTATAAATGAATTTCACAGGTACAATCCTGGATTAATACTTTATACACATAACGTGGGAGAACTCTGGCACATCTGCTGTAGCTGTACCTGGGAGAACTCTGGCACATCTGCTGTAGTTGTACCTGGGAGAACTCTGGCACATCTGCTGTAGTTGTACCTGGGAGAACTCTGGCACATCTGCTGTAGTTGTACCTGGGAGAACTCTGGCACATCTGCTGTAGTTGTACCTGGGAGAACTCTGGCACATCTGCTGTAGTTGTACCTGGGAGAACTCTGGCACATCTGCTGTAGTTGTACCTGGGAGAACTCTGGCACATCTGCTGTAGCTGTACCTGGGAGAACTCTGGCACATCTGCTGTAGTTGTACCTGGGAGAACTCTGGCACATCTGCTGTAGTTGTACCTGGGAGAACTCTGGCACATCTGCTGTAGTTGTACCTGGGAGAACTCTGGCACATCTGCTGTAGTTGTACCTGGGAGAACTCTGGCACATCTGCTGTAGTTGTACCTGGGAGAACTCTGGCACATCTGCTGTAGTTGTACCTGGGAGAACTCTGGCACATCTGCTGTAGTTGTACCTGGGAGAACTCTGGCACATCTGCTGTAGTTGTACCTGGGAGAACTCTGGCACATCTGCTGTAGTTGTACCTGGGAGAACTCTGGCACATCTGCTGTAGTTGTACCTGGGAGAACTCTGGCACATCTGCTGTAGTTGTACCTGGGAGAACTCTGGCACATCTGCTGTAGTTGTACCTGGGAGAACTCTGGCACATCTGCTGTAGTTGTACCTGGGAGAACTCTGGCACATCTGCTGTAGTTGTACCTGGGAGAACTCTGGCACATCTACTGTAGCTGTACCTGGGAGAACTCTGGCACATCTGCTGTAGTTGTACCTTGGAGAACTCTGGCACATCTGCTGTAGCTGTACCTGGGAGAACTCTGGCACATCTGCTGTAGTTGTACCTGGGAGAACTCTGGCACATCTGCTGTAGTTATACCTGGGAGAACTCTGGCACATCTGCTGTAGTTGTACCTGGGAGACAGGTGGGACTTTAGCAACAATGGGTGACTGCACTGTCCCTCCTTCCATGCCCACCTTCTCAGCTCCCCTACTCGCACATCTGGAACTTAAGGGGTACGTCAGTTCCCCTGTCTTCTAATATGTTCATTTTTCCACTATAATTTACCATAATTACTAACGTATTTGCTTTGTCTGTTTCGTAAGGTGAAGTCCAGGATCTTTACCTAATTCATGGTATAACTTAACATATCTTTGAGGACAATTGTGTTAACATAAGAACATAAGAACATAAGAAAGGAGGAACACTGCAGCAGGCCTGTTGGCCCATACTAGGCAGGTCATTTACAATTCATCCCACTAACAAACATTTGACCAACCCAATTTTCAATGCCACCCAAGAAACAAGCTCTGATGTGCAAGTCCCTCTCAAATCCAACCCCTCCCACTCATGTATTTATCCAACCTAAATTTGAAACTACCCAAAGTCCTAGCCTCAATAACCCAACTAGGTAGACTGTTCCACTCATCAACTACCCTATTTCCAAACCAATACTTTCCTATGTCCTTTCTAAATCTAAACTTATCTAATTTAAATCCATTACTGCGGGTTCTCTCTTGGAGAGACATCTTCAAGACCTTATTAATATCCCCTTTATTAATACCTATCTTCCACTTATACACTTCGATCAGATCTCCCCTCATTCTTCGTCTAACAAGTGAATGTAACTTAAGAGTCTTCAATCTTTCTTCATAAGGAAGATTTCTAATGCTATGTATTAATTTAGTCATCCTACGCTGAATGTTTTCTAACGAATTTATGTCCATTCTGTAATATGGAGACCAGAATTGAGCTGCATAATCTAGGTGAGGCCTTACTAAAGCTGCAGTATGACCTCTGGACTTCTGTTGCTTACACTTCTTGATATAAATCCCAGTAATCTATTTGCCTTATTACGTACGCTTAGGCATTGCTGTCTTGGTTTAAGGTTGCTGCTTACCATAACCCCCAAGTCCTTTTCGCAATCTGTATGGCTAAGTTCTACATTATTTAACTTATAAGTGCTAGGGTTATGGACACTCCCTAGCTTCAGAACCTTGCATTTATCTACATTGAACTGCATCTGCCACTTTTCTGACCAAGAGTAGAGTTTGTCTAAATCCTCCTGAAGTTCCCTAACATCTACGTTTGAATCAATTATCCTACCTATCTTCGTGTCATCGGCGAATTTGCTCATATCACTGGCAATTCCTTCATCAAGATCATTGATATATATTATAAACAACAACGGGCCCAATACTGATCCCTGTGGAACGCCACTTGTTACTGATCCCCACTCGGATTTAACCCCATTTATGGACACTCTTTGCTTCCTGTCTGTGAGCCATGACTCGATCCACGAGAGCACTTTTCCCCCAATGCCATGAGCTGCTACTTTCTTCAACAGTCTTTGGTGCGGAACTCTATCAAAAGCCTTACTAAAATCTAAGTTAACAATATCAAATTCTTTATCGAAATATCAAATTCTTTATCGAATTTGTGTTGTAGAGGTGTGAGCTGCAGAGGTGTGAGCAGCAGAGATCGAGCTGCAGAGGTCTGAGCTGCAGAGGTCTGAGCTTCTGCAACATAGACCTCCTGTCATGGTAGATTTCTTGGCACGATAATATTTCTATCAACCCCGATGACCCACGATTAACTAACATGGTTCATTATCACAACACACACACACCCGAGCTTCCTCCCGCAAACGTTTCCCGCCACATACATCTTTTCAATTAATTTAGTAACACCGTTCTGTGCGTGTAATACATTTTAATTATTAAAATATTAGGTTTTATAACATTATAACAATTACGTTTTACTTAACTGACCATAAAAAATAATAAATTATAGGCGATGTTTGTTCTGGTGTGACTTAACATTTTTTAAAAGTCACGTCCAGATTATTTGCCTCTACTAAATTATATAAACGCTTTCATATTTTTCAATTATTACCCAGATTACAGGAAAATTATCAGAATTTTCCACAGAGACTAAATGGAACTGAAAATTTGGGACCTAATTAAATCAGCAGAAAAATTACAAGACAATACTAACATGTAAACTTTCTCAATAAGGGAGAGCCCCGCTTTACAGCGCTTGGCTTTACAGTGCTTGGCTTTACAGTGCTTGGCTTTACAGTGCTTGGCTTTACAGTGCTTGGCTTTACAGCGCTTGGCTTTACAGCGCTTGGCTTTACAGTGCTTGGCTTTACAGTGCTTGGCTTTACAGCGCTTGGCTTTACAGTGCTTGGCTTTACAGTGCTTGGCTTTACAGTGCTTGGCTTTACAGCGCTTGGTTTTACAGCGCTTGGCTTTACAGCGCTTGGCTTTACAGTGCTTGGCTTAACAGTGCTTGGCTTTACAGTGCTTGGCTTTACAGCGCTTGGCTTTACAGCGCTTGGCTTTACAGTGCTTGGCTTTACAGTGCTTGGCTTTACAGTGCTTGGCTTTACAGCGCTTGGCTTTACAGCGCTTGGCTTTACAGTGCTTGGCTTTACAGTGCTTGGCTTTACAGCGCTTGGCTTTACAGCGCTTGGCTTTACAGTGCTTGGCTTTACAGTGCTTGGCTTTACAGTGCTTGGCTTTACAGCGCTTGGCTTTACAGCGCTTGGCTTTACAGTGCTTGGCTTTACAGTGCTTGGCTTTACAGCGCTTGGCTTTACAGTGCTTGGCTTTACAGTGCTTGGCTTTACAGTGCTTGGCTTTACAGCGCTTGGTTTTACAGCGCTTGGCTTTACAGCGCTTGGCTTTACAGTGCTTGGCTTTACAGTGCTTGGCTTTACAGTGCTTGGCTTTACAGCGCTTGGCTTTACAGCGCTTGGCTTTACAGTGCTTGGCTTTACAGTGCTTGGCTTTACAGTGCTTGGCTTTACAGCGCTTGGCTTTACAGCGCTTGGCTTTACAGTGCTTGGCTTTACAGTGCTTGGCTTTACAGCGCTTGGCTTTACAGCGCTTGGCTTTACAGTGCTTGGCTTTACAGTGCTTGGCTTTACAGTGCTTGGCTTTACAGCGCTTGGCTTTACAGCGCTTGGCTTTACAGTGCTTGGCTTTACAGTGCTTGGCTTTACAGTGCTTGGCTTTACAGCGCTTGGCTTTACAGCGCTTGGCTTTACAGTGCTTGGCTTTACAGCGCTTGGCTTTACAGTGCTTGGCTTTACAGTGCTTGGCTTTACAGTGCTTGGCTTTACAGTGCTTGGCTTTACAGTGCTTGGCTTTACAGCGCTTCACTTTACAGTGCTTGGCTTTACAGCGCTTCACTTTACAGTGCTTGGCTTTACAGCGCTTTGCTTTACAGCGCTTCACTTTACAGTGCTTGGCTTTACAGCGCTTCGCTTTACAGTGCTTGGCTTTACAGTGCTTCACTTTACAGTGCTTGGCTTAACAGCACTTCACTTTACAGTGCTTGGCTTTACAGTGCTTCACTTTACAGTGCTTGGCTTAACAGCACTTCACTTTACAGTGCTTGGCTTAACAGCACTTCACTTTACAGTGCTTGGCTTAACAGCGCTTCACTTTACAGTGCTTGGCTTAACAGTGCTTCACTTTACAGTGCTTGGCTTTACAGCGCTTCACTTTACAGTGCTTGGCTTTACAGCGCTTCGCTTTACAGTGCTTGGCTTAACAGCACTTCACTTTACAGTGCTTGGCTTTACAGTGCTTCACTTTACAGTGCTTGGCTTAACAGCACTTCACTTTACAGTGCTTGGCTTAACAGCGCTTCACTTTACAGTGCTTGGCTTAACAGTGCTTCACTTTACAGTGCTTGGCTTAACAGCACTTCACTTTACAGTGCTTGGCTTTACAGCGCTTCACTTTACAGTGCTTGGCTTAACAGCACTTCACTTTACAGTGCTTGGCTTAACAGTGCTTCACTTTACAGTGCTTGGCTTAACAGTGCTTCACTTTACAGTGCTTGGCTTAACAGCACTTCACTTTACAGAGCTTGGCTTTACAGCGCTTCACTTTACAGTGCTTGGCTTTACAGTGCTTCACTTTACAGTGCTTGGCTTAACAGCACTTCACTTTACAGTGCTTGGCTTAACAGTGCTTCACTTTACAGTGCTTGGCTTTACAGCGCTTCACTTTACAGTGCTTGGCTTTACAGCGCTTCACTTTACAGTGCTTGGCTTTACAGCGCTTCACTTTACAGTGCTTGGCTTTACAGCGCTTCACTTTACAGTGCTTGGCTTTACAGTGCTTCACTTTACAGTGCTTGGCTTTACAGCGCTTCACTTTACAGTGCTTGGCTTTACAGTGCTTCACTTTACAGTGCTTGGCTTTACAGCGCTTCACTTTACAGTGTTTCACTCTACAGTGCTTGGCTTTACAGCGCTTCACTTTACAGTGCTTGGCTTTACAGTGCTTCACTTTACAGTGTTTCACTCTACAGTGCTTGGCTTTACAGCGCTTCACTTTACAGTGCTTGGCTTTACAGTGCTTCATTTTACAGTGCTTGGCATTACAGTGCTTCACTTTACAGTGCTTGGCTTTACAGTGCTTCATTTTACAGTGCTTGGCATTACAGTGCTTCACTCTACAGTGCTTGGCTTTACAGTGCTTGGCTTTACAGTGCTTGGCTTTACAGCGCTTCACTTTACAGTGCTTGGCTTTACAGTGTTTCATTTTACAGTGCTTGGCATTACAGTGCTTCACTTTACAGTGCTTGGCTTTACAGTGCTTCACTTTACAGTGCTTGGCTTTACAGCGCTTCACTTTACAGTGCTTGGCTTTACAGCGCTTCACTTTACAGTGTTTCACTCTACAGTGCTTGGCTTTACAGCGCTTCACTTTACAGTGCTTGGCTTTACAGTGCTTCACTTTACAGTGTTTCACTCTACAGTGCTTGGATTTACAGTGCTTCACTTTACAGTGCTTGGCTTTACAGTGTTTCATTTTACAGTGCTTGGCATTACAGTGCTTCACTTTACAGTGCTTGGCTTTACACTGCTTCACTTTACAGTGCTTGGCTTTACAGCGCTTCACTTTACAGTGCTTGGCTTTACAGTGCTTCACTTTACAGTGCTTGACTTTACAGTGCTTGGCTTTACAGCGCTTCACTTTACAGTGCTTGGCATTACAGTGCTTCACTTTACAGTGCTTGGCTTTACACTGCTTCACTTTACAGTGCTTGGCTTTACAGTGCTTCACTTTACAGTGCTTGGCTTTACAGCGCTTCACTTTACAGTGCTTGGCTTTACAGTGCTTCACTTTACAGTGCTTGGCTTTACAGTGCTTCACTTTACAGTGCTTGGCTTTACAGTGCTTGGCTTTACAGCGCTTCACTTTACAGTGCTTGGCTTTACAGCGCTTCACTTTACAGTGCTTGGCTTTACAGTGCTTCACTTTACAGTGCTTGGCTTTACAGTGCTTCACTTTACAGTGCTTGGCTTTACAGTGCTTCACTTTACAGTGCTTGGCTTTACAGCGCTTCACTTTACAGTGCTTGGCTTTACAGTGCTTCACTTTACAGTGCTTGACTTTACAGTGCTTGGCTTTACAGCGCTTCACTTTACAGTGCTTGGCATTACAGTGCTTCACTTTACAGTGCTTGGCTTTACAGTGCTTCACTTTACAGTGCTTGGCTTTACAGCGCTTCACTTTACAGTGCTTGGCTTTACAGTGCTTCACTTTACAGTGCTTGACTTTACAGTGCTTGGCTTTACAGCGCTTCACTTTACAGTGCTTGGCATTACAGTGCTTCACTTTACAGTGCTTGGCTTTACACTGCTTCACTTTACAGTGCTTGGCTTTACAGTGCTTCACTTTACAGTG
Organism: Cherax quadricarinatus; assembly: GCF_038502225.1. NCBI lineage: Eukaryota > Metazoa > Arthropoda > Malacostraca > Decapoda > Parastacidae > Cherax > Cherax quadricarinatus. Next base: position 19,298 of record NW_027195239.1, read on the forward strand.
CTTGGCTTTACACTGCTTCACTTTACAGTGCTTGGCTTTACAGTGCTTCACTTTACAGTGCTTGGCTTTACAGTGCTTCACTTTACAGTGCTTGGCTTTACACTGCTTCACTTTACAGTGCTTGGCTTTACAGTGCTTCACTTTACAGTGCTTGGCTTTACAGTGCTTCACTTTACAGTGCTTGGCTTTACACTGCTTCACTTTACAGTGCTTGGCTTTACAGTGCTTCACTTTACAGTGCTTGGCTTTACAGTGCTTCACTTTACAGTGCTTGGCTTTACACTGCTTCACTTTACAGTGCTTGGCTTTACAGCGCTTCACTTTACAGTGCTTGGCTTTACAGTGCTTGGCTTTACAGTGCTTCACTTTACAGTGCTTGACTTTACAGTGCTTGGCTTAACAGCGCTTCACTTTACAGTGCTTGGCTTTACAGTGCTTCACTTTACAGTGCTTGGCTTTACAGCGCTTCACTTTACAGTGCTTGGCTTTACAGTGCTTCACTTTACAGTGCTTGGCTTTACAGTGCTTCACTTTACAGTGCTTGGCTTTACAGTGCTTCACTTTACAGTGCTTGGCTTTACACTGCTTCACTTTACAGTGCTTGGCTTTACAGTGCTTCACTTTACAGTGCTTGGCTTTACACTGCTTCACTTTACAGTGCTTGGCTTTACAGTGCTTCACTTTACAGTGCTTGGCTTTACAGTGCTTCACTTTACAGTGCTTGGCTTTACAGTGCTTCACTTTACAGTGCTTGGCTTTACAGTGCTTCACTTTACAGTGCTTGGCTTTACACTGCTTCACTTTACTGTGCTTGGCTTTACAGTGCTTCACTTTACAGTGCTTGGCTTTACACTGCTTCACTTTACAGTGCTTGGCTTTACACTGCTTCACTTTACAGTGCTTGGCTTTACACTGCTTCACTTTACAGTGCTTGGCTTTACAGTGCTTCACTTTACAGTGCTTGGCTTTACAGTGCTTCACTTTACAGCGCTTGGCTTTACAGTGCTTCACTTTACAGTGCTTGGCTTTACAGCACTTCACTTTACAGTGCTTGGCTTTACAGCACTTCACTTTACAGTGCTTGGCTTTACAGTGCTTCACTTTACAGTGCTTGGCTTTACAGCACTTCACTTTACAGTGTTTCACCTTGCAGTGTTCTGCTTTACAGTGCTTGGCTTTACAGTGCTTCACTTTACAGTGCTTCACTTTACAGTGCTTGGCTTTACAGCACTTCACTTTACAGTGTTTCACCTTGCAGTGTTCTGCTTTACAGTGCTTGGCTTTACAGTGCTTCACTTTACAGTGCTTCACTTTACAGTGCTTGGCTTTACAGTGCTTCACTTTACAGTGCTTGGTTTTACAGTGTTTCACCTTGCAGTGTTCTGCTTTACAGTGCTTGGCTTTACAGTGCTTCACTTTACAGTGCTTCACTTTACAGTGCTTGGCTTTACAGTGCTTCACTTTACAGTGCTTCACTTTACAGTGCTTCACTTTACAGCGCTTCACTTTACAGTGCTTCACTTTACAGTGCTTGGCTTTACAGTGTTTCACTCTACAGTGCTTGGCTTTACAGCGCTTCACTTTACAGCGCTTCACTTTACAGTGCTTCACTTTACAGTGCTTGGCGGTCATCAATTATACACATTCCTCATGTATTCAGACTTACTACCGCTCAGTATAAGCTAAGGACGAAATTATTTTAAGGCAAGTAATGAGTGCACTCTATATGTATTTTTTGGTCCTAGCTATATTGCTCGCTTAATATATGATAATATAGACATATTATCAGGCTTTTTTATGCATTTCAGAGTGAAAAAAGGCCAAGATTCACTTTACAGTGACTCGTTATACAGCAGTAGCTCGAAACCTATTACAGGAGGGGGCCCGCTCTGTAAGCGGGCCCCCTCCTTTAATACAAACCAAATATGAAGATCGAATCACATTCAGATACCTTTTTAGGTGATCCTAATTCCTTCTTGGGCACTCGACTCGACCCACAGGCCATTCGGATTGGTGTAGTTCTTCGCCTGCCACTCTCATAGTCACCGTACATAGGTGCATTTAAGGTAGGGCGTCAGCTGATCAAGTTGGACTACATGGTCTCGTCTGTCATATGACAGAAGGGAAATTTGCCAGATGTGAGGATGTCAACGACATCATCAGTACTTGAGGTTCCCGTTGCCCAGCTGAACGGGAACCTGAAGTACTGATGTAGTCACCATGCTACTCTGGAAGGATGGTAAGCAGATTGCTTAGGGCTACACCTGCGCCTCTATGTTAGCTGACACCTACTTGCCACACTCTGAAGCTGAAGGGGTTGGAGCTGCCAGTTTCATAAAGACCCAGAAGATCAATAAATACACAGGGCTGCCATCTTGCTATAACTTCGTCCCAGGAGAGTTGGAAACACTAGAAGCATGGGGCAAATGTACTCTAAAATGTACTCTAAAATGTACTCTAAAATGTACTCTAAAATGTACTCTAAAATTCCTGAAAGAATTAGATAAAAAACTTCATCACTGTAATCAAGGACCACAGAGCAGCCAGCTTCCTCTTTCAGATTACAATCAAAGAAAGTGCTATTCCTCTTTCAGAGACTCAGTGTTACGGTTCAGAGGGGAAATGCCTGCAGCATTCTGGGCAGACGACTCACTGCCGGGGAGGTGGATGAATTATTTGAAATGTGGGCTCTGAGATGTCTTTCATGTTGTTCTCTGTCCCAATGTATATTTATTAATGTATTCTGTTTATAAATAAAGTTCACAGAATATAAATAGTGGTAGAAAAAATATTCAAACAGTTCCAGAAACATTCTTGAGTTTTCCCTGAAGTACGTTTACACACACATTATATACATTTATATATATATTATATATATATATATATATATATATATATATATATATATATATAGATATATATATATATATATATATATATATATATATATATACAATAGGTAGTAGGTTGGTAGACAGCAACCGCCCAGGGAGGTACTACCGTCCTGCCAAGTGAGTGTAAAACGGAAGCCTGTAATTGCTTTTCTGTCTCATAAACATGCAAGATTTCAGGTATGTCTTGTTACTTCTACTTACACTTAGGTCACACTACACATACATGTACAAGCATATATATGCACACCCCTTTGGGTTTTCTAATATTTTCTTACTAGTTCTTGTTCTTGTTGTTTATTTTCTGTTACCTCCATGGGGAAGTGGAACAGAATTCTTCCTCCGTAAGCCATGCGTGTTGTAGGAGGCAACTAAAATGCCGGGAGCAAGGGGCTAGTAACCTCTTCTCCTGTACATATTACTAAATGTAAAAAGGAGAAACTTTCGTTTTTCCTTTTGGGCCACCCCGCCTCGGTGGGATACGGCCGGTGTGTTGAAAGAAGAAAGAATATATATATATATATATATACATATATATATATATATATATATATATATATATATATATATATATATATATATATATATATATATATATATATATATATATATGTCGTGCCGAATATGTAAAACTGGTCAATTAGCAAGAACTCATTTAAAATTAAGTCCTTTCTAAAATTTTCTCTTATACGTTTAAAGATATATTTTTTTCATTAATGTTAATGTAAAATTTTTAATTTTGCTCCAAAAGAATCTTAGAAAACTTACCTAACCTTATTATAACAAGAACAATTTATTTTAGCCTAACCCAACTAAATATATTTGATATACGTTTACAATAATTTAATACTAAACAAACACAATCAAATATATTTTTTTCGTTAGGTTCAAAATGATTTTGGCGAAATTATTGCATACACAAATTTTCACTTGTCCTATATGGCAAGATGAGCGTTGCTATTTAAGCCAAGATCGCAAGTTCTGCCTATTCGGCACGACATATATATATATATATATATATATATATATATATATATATATATATATATATATATATATATATATATATATATATATATATATATATATATATATATATATATATATATATATATATATATATATATATATATATATATATATATATATATATATATATATATATATATATATATATATAATATGTGTGTGTGTGTGTGTGTGTAATGAATGTATTAAAACAGCTTAATTTTTGTCTGGTGTCCCTCACGCTGTACAATAATAGAGGGAACCAAAACTCTTCAACATCCTCCCTTCATAAGTAAGGGGAATTCCTAACAGACTGTTCCCAGCTAGTAGCTGGGTTACCGGGTCTTGGTGGCGACCAACAGGTACCACAACTAACATCATTACCTCAACCATCACCTCTCCTGTTATAACCATTACTTCTACCAACACTACCATCCTCACTACTACCACCAGCAGAATAACCACCACCACCACTAGTACTAACGACTCTACCGTCTCTGCAGCTGACGCTACCGCTACTGTAGGGCATGCAACATGGGTATCATTAACGAACATGGCCATCACTCCGTGAGAATCTTTCAGAGGACAGCTGGGACTGGGTCACTTGGCACCACTGGTCGATTTATCAACAAGTGAATGGAAAATCATGAGGGTGCACATCTTTCGTGTATACCCGAAGGGGTCACACAGCCCTTGCGCAATGGGTCGCGATCAGGTTGGATTCAGAGAAGAGTAGGAGGTTAGGTAAGGATAGGTTAGGTTAAGTTAGGTTGAGTTAGGTTTCTTAGGTTAGGTTATGGTAATCTTAATCTAAGGTTAGGTTAGATTAAGCCAATTCCTTGGATCAAGAGCATTTATCCAGGGTCGAGGCACCTCCCTCGACTGCGCCGGTGTTAATTAAACTTGTCTTGAGGAAGGTACACGAGAGGCATTTGTTTGGTGATCTGATTCCATCCTCAGCAATACATTAATCTGAGTGCCGGCTGCTACTTCCTTTACATTCCATCCCTTCCAATCATACATTCAGACCCTTCCTTTCCTTTAAATTTACCCTTAATACCCCAGAGGCTTCTTCTACCCTTCTCTTTTCCTCTCCCCTTGCTCCGCCCTACTGTTCTCGACCCCGTCAACGAATGAAGGTTGAGGGAGGCAACAAAATGCTTCACACACGAGACTAAAGTACATTCGATCTTCGGTCTTCTTCTGTAGAGGGCGTGTTTACCTCGACCTGAGGCAGGAGAGGAGTTCCTCACGGTGACTGGAGGACTAATGATGTGAACTTCTAAATTACTGTACATTGAAGCAGGACTCCAGGGTGGCTTTATGTTGTACTGTGTGACTCTGTAAAGAACTGTGAATATGCTGTGTCTGCTACCATTCTCTTTTATTACTGAGGATACCTCCAGTAGTGCTAATTGGGGATCCACAGCCTCGGGAATGAGAAGAAAAATTCACAGAAAAATCACGAGGTTACACTCAGAAAGTAAATCTTTTTACCAACGGTATTACAAATTCTGTCATGGCGGGACTGATGTTTACAAACATCAGTTTATTTACAGATACTTATACTGTCAATGATTTAAATTAAACTTAACAATATTTTGCATCATTTGTCTCTTAATGACTCAGTCTTTGCTCGATATTATTATTATTATTATTTATTATATTTATGGGGAAGCGCTATCCCGGGGGTATACAGCGTTATACAGCGTTATACAGCGTTATACAGCGCCTGTGAGGCAATTAGGTTCGACCCAAGGAAAGGGGAAGACAAGTCCAGTCCCGCAGATCAAGAGCTCCTCACTAGCATCAAGAAACCACTTACATCACATCATTTAATACAGATTTTATATACAAGTCGATGACGTTGCAGTGGGATATCTCTTCGTTAACAATGTGTCCAGTAGTTTATGCAAGATACTGTTGGTGACACATAACTACTTCTTGAAGATCATACTTAGAGATATTAAGGGAAAACTGTAAGTCCAAACTGTAAGTCTAAACTGTAAGTCTAAACTGTAAGTCTAAACTGTAAGTCCAAACTGTAAGTCTAAACTGTAAGTCTAAACACACTGTCTGCGCCCTTCCAGACTCCAGTCTGGAACACTGACTGCGCCCTTCCAGACTCCAGTCTGGAACACTGACTGCGCCCTTCCAGACTCCAGTCTGGAACACTGACTGCGCCCTTCCAGACTCCAGTCTGGAACACTGACTGCGCCCTTCCAGACTCCAGTCTGGAACACTGACTGCGCCCTTCCAGACTCCAGTCTGGAACACTGACTGCGCCCTTCCAGACTCCAGTCTGGAACACTGACTGCGCCCTTCCAGACTCCAGTCCGGAACACTGACTGCGCCCTTCCAGACTCCAGTCTGGAACACTGACTGCGCCCTTCCAGACTCCAGTCTGGAACACTGACTGCGCCCTTCCAGACTCCAGTCTGGAACACTGACTGCGCCCTTCCAGACTCCAGTCTGGAACACTGACTGCGCCCTTCCAGACTCCAGTCTGGAACACTGACTGCGCCCTTCCAGACTCCAGTCTGGAACACTGACTGCGCCCTTCCAGACTCCAGTCTGGAACACTGACTGCGCCCTTCCAGACTCCAGTCTGGAACACTGACTGCGCCCTTCCAGACTCCAGTCTGGAACACTGACTGCGCCCTTAGAGACTCCAGTCTGGAACACTGACTGCGCCCTTCCAGACTCCAGTCTGGAACACTACGCCCTTCCAGACTCCAGTCTGGAACACTGACTGCGCCCTTCCAGACTCCAGTCTGGAACACTGACTGCGCCCTTCCAGACTCCAGTCTGGAACACTGACTGCACCCTTCCAGACTCCAGTCTGGAACACTGACTGCGCCCTTCCAGACTCCAGTCTGGAACACTGACTGCGCCCTTCCAGACTCCAGTCTGCAACACTGACTGCGCCCTTCCAGACTCCAGTCTGGAACACTGACTGCGCCCTTCCAGACTCCAGTCTGGAACACTGACTGCGCCCTTTCAGACTCCAGTCTGGAACACTGACTGCGCCCTTCCAGACTCCAGTCTGGAACACTGACTGCGCCCTTCCAGACTCCAGTCTGGAACACTGACTGCGCCCTTCCAGACTCCAGTCTGGAACACTGACTGCGCCCTTCCAGACTCCAGTCTGGAACACTGACTGCGCCCTTCCAGACTCCAGTCTGGAACACTGACTGCGCCCTTCCAGACTCCAGTCTGGAACACTGACTGCGCCCTTCCAGACTCCAGTCTGGAACACTGACTGCGCCCTTCCAGACTCCAGTCTGGAACACTGACTGCGCCCTTTAAGACTCCAGTCTGGAACACTGACTGCGCCCTTCCAGACTCCAGTCTGGAACACTGACTGCGCCCTTCCAGACTCCAGTCTGGAACACTGACTGCGCCCTTCCAGACTCCAGTCTGGAACACTGACTGCGCCCTTCCAGACTCCAGTCTCGAACACTGACTGCGCCCTTCCAGACTCCAGTCTGGAACACTGACTGCGCCCTTCCAGACTCCAGTCTGGAACACTGACTGCGCCCTTCCAGACTCCAGTCTGGAACACTGACTGCGCCCTTCCAGACTCCAGTCTGGAACACTGCGCCCTTCCAGACTCCAGTCTGGAACACTGACTGCGCCCTTCCAGATTCCAGTCTGGAACACTGACTGCGCCCTTCCAGACTCCAGTCTGGAACACTGACTGCGCCCTTCCAGACTCCAGTCTGCAACACTGACTGCGCCCTTCCAGACTCCAGTCTGGAACACTGACTGCGCCCTTCCAGACTCCAGTCTGGAACACTGACTGCGCCCTTTCAGACTCCAGTCTGGAACACTGACTGCGCCCTTCCAGACTCCAGTCTGGAACACTGACTGCGCCCTTCCAGACTCCAGTCTGGAACACTGACTGCGCCCTTCCAGACTCCAGTCTGGAACACTGACTGCGCCCTTCCAGACTCCAGTCTGGAACACTGACTGCGCCCCTTCCAGACTCCAGTCTGGAACACTGACTGCGCCCTTCCAGACTCCAGTCTGGAACACTGACTGCGCCCTTCCAGACTCCAGTCTGGAACACTGACTGCGCCCTTCCAGACTCCAGTCTGGAACACTGACTGCGCCCTTCCAGACTCCAGTCTGGAACACTGACTGCGCCCTTCCAGACTCCAGTCTGGAACACTGACTGCGCCCTTCCAGACTCCAGTCTGGAACACTGACTGCGCCCTTCCAGACTCCAGTCTGGAACACTGACTGCGCCCTTAGAGACTCCAGTCTGGAACACTGACTGCGCCCTTCCAGACTCCAGTCTGGAACACTACGCCCTTCCAGACTCCAGTCTGGAACACTGACTGCGCCCTTCCAGACTCCAGTCTGGAACACTGACTGCGCCCTTCCAGACTCCAGTCTGGAACACTGACTGCACCCTTCCAGACTCCAGTCTGGAACACTGACTGCGCCCTTCCAGACTCCAGTCTGGAACACTGACTGCGCCCTTCCAGACTCCAGTCTGGAACACTGACTGCGCCCTTCCAGACTCCAGTCTGGAACACTGACTGCGCCCTTCCAGACTCCAGTCTGGAACACTGACTGCGCCCTTTCAGACTCCAGTCTGGAACACTGACTGCGCCCTTCCAGACTCCAGTCTGGAACACTGACTGCGCCCTTCCAGACTCCAGTCTGGAACACTGACTGCGCCCTTCCAGACTCCAGTCTGGAACACTGACTGCGCCCTTCCAGACTCCAGTCTGGAACACTGACTGCGCCCTTCCAGACTCCAGTCTGGAACACTGACTGCGCCCTTTAAGACTCCAGTCTGGAACACTGACTGCGCCCTTCCAGACTCCAGTCTGGAACACTGACTGCGCCCTTCCAGACTCCAGTCTGGAACACTGACTGCGCCCTTCCAGACTCCAGTCTGGAACACTGACTGCGCCCTTCCAGACTCCAGTCTGGAACACTGACTGCGCCCTTCCAGACTCCAGTCTGGAACACTGACTGCGCCCTTCCAGACTCCAGTCTGGAACACTGACTGCGCCCTTCCAGACTCCAGTCTGGAACACTGACTGCGCCCTTCCAGACTCCAGTCTGGAACACTGCGCCCTTCCAGACTCCAGTCTGGAACACTGACTGCGCCCTTCCAGATTCCAGTCTGGAACACTGACTGCGCCCTTCCAGACTCCAGTCTGGAACACTGACTGCGCCCTTCCAGACTCCAGTCTGCAACACTGACTGCGCCCTTCCAGACTCCAGTCTGGAACACTGACTGCGCCCTTCCAGACTCCAGTCTGGAACACTGACTGCGCCCTTTCAGACTCCAGTCTGGAACACTGACTGCGCCCTTCCAGACTCCAGTCTGGAACACTGACTGCGCCCTTCCAGACTCCAGTCTGGAACACTGACTGCGCCCTTCCAGACTCCAGTCTGGAACACTGACTGCGCCCTTCCAGACTCCAGTCTGGAACACTGACTGCGCCCTTCCAGACTCCAGTCTGGAACACTGACTGCGCCCTTCCAGACTCCAGTCTGGAACACTGACTGCGCCCTTCCAGACTCCAGTCTGGAACACTGACTGCGCCCTTCCAGACTCCAGTCTGGAACACTACGCCCTTCCAGACTCCAGTCTGGAACACTGACTGCGCCCTTCCAGACTCCAGTCTGGAACACTGACTGCGCCCTTCCAGACTCCAGTCTGGAACACTGACTGCGCCCTTCCAGACTCCAGTCTGGAACACTGACTGCGCCCTTCCAGACTCCAGTCTGGAACACTGACTGCGCCCTTCCAGACTCCAGTCTGGAACACTGACTGCGCCCTTTCAGACTCCAGTCTGGAACACTGACTGCGCCCTTCCAGACTCCAGTCTGGAACACTGACTGCGCCCTTCCAGACTCCAGTCTGGAACACTGACTGCGCCCTTCCAGACTCCAGTCTGGAACACTGACTGCGCCCTTCCAGACTCCAGTCTGGAACACTGACTGCGCCCTTCCAGACTCCAGTCTGGAACACTGACTGCGCCCTTCCAGACTCCAGTCTGGAACACTACGCCCTTCCAGACTCCAGTCTGGAACACTGACTGCGCCCTTCCAGACTCCAGTCTGGAACACTGACTGCGCCCTTCCAGACTCCAGTCTGGAACACTGACTGCGCCCTTCCAGACTCCAGTCTGGAACACTGACTGCGCCCTTCCAGACTCCAGTCTGGAACACTGACTGCGCCCTTCCAGACTCCAGTCTGGAACACTGACTGCGCCCTTTCAGACTCCAGTCTGGAACACTGACTGCGCCCTTCCAGACTCCAGTCTGGAACACTGACTGCGCCCTTCCAGACTCCAGTCTGGAACATTTTCGTACAGCATAATTATGTTGATGAAATAAAGTCAATTGGCCAAATGAAATCTCAGGCCCACACATGGTTCGCAGCTGGCCCACAGATGGTCCAGAGCTGGCCCACACATGGTTCACAGCTGGCCCACAGATGGTTCACAGCTGGTTCACAGCTGGCCCACAGATGGCTCCACCTTCATCCTCTTCTCTATTTGTGTCTCATAACAAAAACGATTTAAAATGAGCTGATGTAGATAACAGTTGTTAGCTTGTAAATAATGTTAAGAACCTTAACTTAACCTCATAAAACCTGAGTAGAAACAAAAGAAAAGAAACTTAAAGGTTTCTTTTGTTTATACGAGGAAAACTCTGTCTTCTTCATCAACGTTGCTGTTGATAAAAGATCTAAATCCACTACAATAGTTCTAAATGTTTTAGATGAATACATCAGTGAGTGCGGGTGGGTGTGTGTTGGACCTGACTACCTTGTGCGGTGGGTGTGAGTTGGACCTGACTACCTTGTGCGGTGGGTGTGAGTTGGACCTGACTACCTTGTGCGGTGGGTGTGAGTTGGACCTGACTACCTTGTGCGGTGGGTGTGAGTTGGACCTGACTACTTTGTGCCGTGGGTGTGAGTTGGACCTGACTACCTTGTGCGGTGGGTGTGAGTTGGACCTGACTACCTTGTGCGGTGGGTGTGAGATGGACCTGACTACCTTGTGCAGTGGGTGTGAGTTGGACCTGACTACCTTGTGCGGTGGGTGTGAGCTGGACCTGACTACCTTGTGCGGTGGGTGTGAGATGGACCTGACTACCTTGTGCAGTGGGTGTGAGTTGGACCTGACTACCTTGTGCGGTGGGTGTGAGTTGGACCTGACTACCTTGTGCGGTGGGTGTGAGATGGACCTGACTACCTTGTGCGGTGGGTGTGAGATGGACCTGACTACCTTGTGCGGTGGGTGTGAGTTGGACCTGACTATCTTGTGCGGTGGGTGTGAGTTGGACCTGACTATCTTGTGCGGTGGGTATGAGTTGGACCTGACTACCTTGTGCGGTGGGTGTGAGATGGACCTGACTACCTTGTGCGGTGGGTGTGAGTTAGACCTGACTACCTTGTGCGGTGGGTATGAGTTGGACCTGACTATCTTGTGCAGTGGGTGTGAGCTGGACCTCACTACCTTGTGCGGTGGGTGTGAGCCGGACCTGACTACCTTGTGCAGTGGGTGTTAGCTGGACCTGACTACCTTGTGCGGTGGGTGTTAGCTGGACCTGACTACCTTGTGTGGTGGGTGTGAACTGGACCTGACTACCTTGTGCGGTGGGTGTTAGCTGGACCTGACTACCTTGTGCAGTGGGTGTGAGCTGGACCTGACTACCTTGTGCGGTGGGTGTGAGCTGGACCTGACTACCTTGTGCGGTGGGTGTGAGCCGGACCTGACTACCTTGTGCTGTGGGTGTTAGCTGGACCTGACTACCTTGTGCGGTGGGTGTTAGCTGGACCTGACTACCTTGTGCGGTGGGTGTGAGCTGGACCTGACTACCTTGTGCGGTGGGTGTTAGCTCGACCTGACTACCTTGTGCGGTGGGTGTGAGCTGGACCTGACTACCTTGTGCGGTGGGTGTGAGCTGGACCTGACGACCTTGTGCAGTGGGTGTTAGCTGGACCTGACTACCTTGTGCGGTGGGTGTGAGTTGGACCTGACTACCTTGTGCGGTGGGTGTGAGTTGGACCTGACTACCTTGTGCGGTGGGTGTGAGATGGACCTGACTACCTTGTGCGGTGGGTGTGAGTTGGACCTGACTATCTTGTGCAGTGGGTGTGAGTTGGACCTGACTATCTTGTGCAGTGGGTGTGAGCTGGACCTGACTACCTTGTGCGGTGGGTGTGAGCCGGACCTGACTACCTTGTGTGGTGGGTGTTAGCTGGACCTGACTACCTTGTGTGGTGGGTGTGAGCTGGACCTGACTACCTTGTGCGGTGGGTGTGAGATGGACCTGACTACCTTGTGCGGTGGGTGTGAGTTGGACCTGACTACCTTGTGCGGTGGGTGTGAGTTGGACCTGACTACCTTGTGCGGTGGGTGTGAGATGGACCTGACTACCTTGTGCGGTGGGTGTGAGTTGGACCTGACTATCTTGTGCAGTGGGTGTGAGTTGGACCTGACTATCTTGTGCAGTGGGTGTGAGTTGGACCTGACTATCTTGTGCAGTGGGTGTGAGCTGGACCTGACGACCTTGTGCAGTGGGTGTTAGCTGGACCTGACTACCTTGTGCGGTGGGTGTGAGCTGGACCTGACGACCTTGTGCAGTGGGTGTTAGCTGGACCTGACTACCTTGTGCGGTGGGTGTGAGTTGGACCTGACTACCTTGTGCGGTGGGTGTGAGTTGGACCTGACTACCTTGTGCGGTGGGTGTGAGATGGACCTGACTACCTTGTGCGGTGGGTGTGAGTTGGACCTGACTATCTTGTGCAGTGGGTGTGAGTTGGACCTGACTATCTTGTGCAGTGGGTGTGAGTTGGACCTGACTATCTTGTGCAGTGGGTGTGAGCTGGACCTGACTACCTTGTGCAGTGGGTGTTAGCTGGACCTGACTACCTTGTGTGGTGGGTGTTAGCTGGACCTGACTACCTTGTGCGGTGGGTGTGAGCTGGACCTGACTACCTTGTGTGGTGGGTGTTAGCTGGACCTGACTACCTTGTGCGGTGGGTGTGAGCTGGACCTGACTACCTTGTGCGGTGGGTGTTAGCTGGACCTGACTACCTTGTGCGGTGGGTGTGAGCTGGACCTGACTACCTTGTGCGGTGGGTGTTAGCTGGACCTGACTACCTTGTGCGGTGGGTGTTAGCTGGACCTGACTACCTTGTGCGGTGGGTGTGAGCTGGACCTGACTACCTTGTGCAGTGGGTGTGAGTTGGACCTGACTACCTTGTGCGGTGGGTGTGAGTTGGACCTGACTACCTTGTGCGGTGGGTGTGAGTTGGACCTGACTACCTTGTGCGGTGGGTGTGAGTTGGACCTGACTATCTTGTGCGGTGGGTGTGAGTTGGACCTGACTATCTTGTGCGGTGGGTATGAGTTGGACCTGACTACCTTGTGCGGTGGGTGTGAGCTGGACCTGACTACCTTGTGCGGTGGGTGTGAGCCGGACCTGACTACCTTGTGCGGTGGGTGTGAGCCGGACCTGACTACCTTGTGCGGTGGGTGTGAGCCGGACCTGACTACCTTGTGCGGTGGGTGTGAGCCGGACCTGACTACCTTGTGCGGTGGGTGTGAGTTGGACCTGACTACATTGTGCGGTGGGTGTGAGCCGGACCTGACTACCTTGTGCGGTGGGTGTGAGTTGGACCTGACTACCTTGTGCGGTGGGTGTGAGTTGGACCTGACTACCTTGTGCGGTGGGTGTGAGCCGGACCTGACTACCTTGTGCGGTGGGTGTGAGCTGGACCTGACTACCTTGTGCGGTGGGTATGAGTTGGACCTGACTACCTTGTGCAGTGGGTGTGAGCTGGACCTGACTACCTTGTGCGGTGGGTGTGAGCTGGACCTGACTACCTTGTGCGGTGGGTGTGAGCTGGACCTGACTACCTTGTGCGGTGGGTGTGAGCTGGACCTGACTACCTTGTGCGGTGGGTGTGAGTTGGACCTGACTACCTTGTGCGGTGGGTGTGAGCTGGACCTGACTACCTTGTGCAGTGGGTGTTAGCTGGACCTGACTACCTTGTGCTACTAGGTCTGATGCCGTGCTCCTTCCTTAAGTGGAAGTGACCTGACTACGTCACTTCCACTTACGGAAGGAGCAAGACATGGACCTGCTTCGCATGGGTCAGTAGGCCTGCTGCAGTGTTCCTTTTTTCTTATGTTCTTATGTTCACATAACAAGAGGCTTTCTATATAGCAGTATGTCACTGATGTCAGCTATTGTCTCTATAACTCGTACAATACTCGTAATAAAGATATTTTTATTATTATTATTATTATTATTATTATTATTATTATTATTATTATTATTATTATTATTATTATTATTATTATTATTATTATTATTACTATTATTAAAGCCCATACCTCACACCCATATAAAAGTTTAAGTTCCACTATATGATACATATATAACAGTTTATCTTCCATGATCGCTTCTTCGCGTAATCTTAATATTTCAGCTTCGCTTCAAGTGTTTTCCTCGCTGGAGGGGAACGTGATCATATTACTGTGTGTCAAGCCCTGTACATGCCTCAGAGACTCCCAGTATTTCCTTCGTGTGACAGGATACATTTAGGATTCATTTACAGGAGCACACCTAACCATTTCCAAAGATAGCATTAATAGCGGGTGTGTACCACCACAAGTGCTAGACACACTACCAACGAGAGCGAAGTCAAGCTGCTGCTGCAGGAGAACTGGAACGTTACACCAACATACCTGGAATCATCTATAATCAAATTTTGCACATATCCTTAAACAAAAGCGTGACATTCATATTAGCAAGTCTTATAGTTCATATGGTTTTAGAGCAATAGAAATCTGGCGGTTAAACCTAAACCCGCTGCACACCTCCCTACACTGCCTCACCAAGGAACAACAGCACCTCCCAGCACTGCCTCACCAAGGAACAACAATACCTCCCTACACTGCCTCACCAAGGAACAACAACACCTCCCTACACTGCCTCACCAAGGAACAACAACACCTCCCTACACTGCCTCACCAAGGAACAACAACACCTCCCTACACTGCCTCACCAAGGAACAACAATACCTTATTACACTGCCTCACCAAGTAACAACAACACCTCCCTACACTGCCTCACCAAGGAACAACAACACCTCCCTACACTGCCTCACAAAGGAACAACAACACCTCCCTACACTGCCTCACCAAGGAACAACAACACCTCCCTACACTGCCTCACAAAGGAACAACAACACCTCCCTACACTGCCTCACAAAGGAACAACAACACCTCCCTACACTTCCTCACCAAGGAACAACAACACCTCCCTACACTGCCTCACCAAGGAACAACAACACCTCCCTACACTGCCTCACCAAGGAACAACAACACCTCCCTACACTGCCTCACAAAGGAACAACAACACCTCCCTACACTGCCTCACCAAGGAACAACAACACCTCCCTACACTGCCTCACAAAGGAACAACACCTCCCTACACTGCCTCACCAAGGAACAACAACACCTCATTACACTGCCTCACAAAGGAACAACAACACCTCCCTACACTGCCTCACCAAGGAACAACAACACCTCCCTACACTGCCTCACAAAGGAACAACAACACCTCCCTACACTGCCTCACCTAGGAACAACAACACCTCCCTACACTGCCTCACAAAGGAACAACAACACCTCCCTACACTGCCTCACCAAGGAACAACAACACCTCCCTACACTGCCTCACAAAGGAACAACAACACCTCCCTACACTGCCTCACCAAGGAACAACAACACCTCCCTACACTGTCTCACAAAGGAACAACAACACCTCCCAACACTGCCTCACCAAGGAACAACAACACCTCCCTACACTGCCTGACCAAGGAACAACAACACCTCCCTACACTGCCTGACCAAGGAACAACAACACCTCCCTACACTGCCTCACCAAGGAACAAAAACACCTCCCTACACTGCCTCACAAAGGAACAACAACACCTCCCAACACTGCCTCACCAAGGAACAACAACACCTCCCTACACTGCCTCACCAAGGAACAACAACACCTCTCTACACTGCTTCACCAAGGAACAACAACACCTCCCTACACTGCCTCACCAAGGAACAGCAACACATCCCTACACTGCCTCACAAAGGAACAATAACACCTCCCTACACTGCCTCACCAAGGAACAACAACACCTCCCTACACTGCCTCACAAAGGAACAACAACACCTCCCAACACTGCCTCACCAAGGAACAACAACACCTCCCTACACTGCCTCACCAAGGAACAACAACACCTCCCTACACTGCTTCACCAAGGAACAACAACACCTCCCTACACTGCCTCACCAAGGAACAACAACACCTCCCTACACTGCCTCACCAAGGAACAACAACACCTCCCTACACTGCCTCACAAAGGAACAACAACACCTCCCAACACTGCCTCACCAAGGAACAACAACACCTCCCTACACTGCCTCACCAAGGAACAACAACACCTCCCTACACTGCTTCACCAAGGAACAACAACACCTCCCTACACTGCCTCACCAAGGAACAACAACACCTCCCTACACTGCCTCACCAAGGAACAACAACACCTCCCTACACTGCCTCACAAAGGAACAACAACACCTCCCTACACTGCCTCACCAAGGAACAACAACACCTCCCTACACTGTCTCACAAAGGAACAACAACACCTCCCAACACTGCCTCACCAAGGAACAACAACACCTCCCTACACTGCCTGACCAAGGAACAACAACACCTCCCTACACTGCCTGACCAAGGAACAACAACACCTCCCTACACTGCCTCACCAAGGAACAAAAACACCTCCCTACACTGCCTCACAAAGGAACAACAACACCTCCCAACACTGCCTCACCAAGGAACAACAACACCTCCCTACACTGCCTCACCAAGGAACAACAACACCTCTCTACACTGCTTCACCAAGGAACAACAACACCTCCCTACACTGCCTCACCAAGGAACAGCAACACATCCCTACACTGCTTCACCAAGTAACAACAACACCTCCCTACACTGCTTCACCAAGGAACAACAACACCTCCCTACACTGCCTCACCAAGGAACAACAACACCTCCCTACACTGCCTCACCAAGGAACAGCAACACATCCCTACACTGCCTCACCAAGGAACAGCAACACATCCCTACACAGCTTCACCAAGTAACAACAACACCTCCCTACACTGCTTCACCAAGGAACAACAACACCTCCCTACACTGCCTGACCAAGGAACAACAACACCTCCCTACACTGCCTGACCAAGGAACAACAACACCTCCCTACACTGCCTCACCAAGGAACAACAACACCTCCCTACACTGCCTCACAAAGGAACAACAACACCTCCCAACACTGCCTCACCAAGGAACAACAGCACCTCCCTACACTGCCACACCAAGGAACAACAACACCTCTCTACACTGCTTCACCAAGGAACAACAACACCTCCCTACACTGCCTCACCAAGGAACAACAACACCTCCCTACACTGCCTCACCAAGGAACAATAACACCTCCCTACACTGCCTCACCAAGGAACAACAACACCTCCCTACACTGCCTCACAA
Source organism: Cherax quadricarinatus (assembly GCF_038502225.1). Taxonomy (NCBI): domain Eukaryota; kingdom Metazoa; phylum Arthropoda; class Malacostraca; order Decapoda; family Parastacidae; genus Cherax; species Cherax quadricarinatus. Next base: position 36,802 of record NW_027195239.1, read on the forward strand.
AGGAACAACAACACCTCCCAACACTGCCTCACCAAGGAACAACAACACCTCCCTACACTGCCTCACCAAGGAACAACAACACCTCTCTACACTGCTTCACCAAGGAACAACAACACCTCCCTACACTGCCTCACCAAGGAAGGACAACACATCCCTACACTGCCTCACCAAGGAACGACAACACCTCCCTACACTGCCTCACCAAGGAAGGACAACACATCCCTACACTGCTTCACCAAGGAACGACAAACCTCTCTACACTACCTCACGAAGGAACGACAACACCTTCGTACACTGCTTCACCAAGGAACAACAACACCTCCCAACACTGCCTCACCAAGGAACGACAACACCTCCCTACAATGCCTCACCAAGGAACAACAACACCTCCCTACACTGCCTCACCAAGGAACAACAACACCTCCCTACACTGCCTCACCAAGGAACAACAACACCTCCCTACACTGCTTCACCAAGAAACGACAACACCTCCGTACACTGCCTCACCAAGGAACGACAACACTGCTTCACCATGGAACAACAACACCTCTCTACTCTGCTTCACCAAGGAACGACAACTACTCCCTACACTGCCTCACCAAGGAACGACAACACCTCCCTACACTGCCTCACCAAGGAACGACAACACCTCCCTACACTGCGTCACCAAGGAACGACAACACCTTCCTACACTGCCTCACCAAGGAAGAGCAACACCTCCCTACACTGCCTCACCAAGGAACGACAACTCCCTACTCTGCCTCACCAAGGAACGACAACACATTCCTACACTGCCTCACCAAGGAACGACAACACGTCCCTACACGGCTTCACCAAGGAACGACAACACCTACCTACACTGCCTCACGAAATAGAGACAACACCTCCCTACACTGCCTCACCAAGGAACGACAACACCTCCCTACACTGCTTCACCAAGGAACGACAAAACCTCCCTACACTGCCTCACCAAGGAACGACAACACCTCCCTACACTGCCTCACAAAGGAACAACAACACCTCATTACACTGCCTCACAAAGGAACAACAACACCTCCCTACACTGCCTCACCAAGGAACAACAACACCTCCCTACACTGCCTCACAAAGGAACAACAACACCTCCCTACACTGCCTCACCTAGGAACAACAACACCTCCCTACACTGCCTCACAAAGGAACAACAACACCTCCCTACACTGCCTCACCAAGGAACAACACCTCCCTACACTGCCTCACAAAGGAACAACAACACCTCCCTACACTGCCTCACCAAGGAACAACAACACCTCCCTACACTGTCTCACAAAGGAACAACAACACCTCCCAACACTGCCTCACCAAGGAACAACAACACCTCCCTACACTGCCTGACCAAGGAACAACAACACCTCCCTACACTGCCTGACCAAGGAACAACAACACCTCCCTACACTGCCTCACCAAGGAACAAAAACACCTCCCTACACTGCCTCACAAAGGAACAACAACACCTCCCAACACTGCCTCACCAAGGAACAACAACACCTCCCTACACTGCCTCACCAAGGAACAACAACACCTCTCTACACTGCTTCACCAAGGAACAACAACACCTCCCTACACTGCCTCACCAAGGAACAGCAACACATCCCTACACTGCCTCACAAAGGAACAATAACACCTCCCTACACTGCCTCACCAAGGAACAACAACACCTCCCTACACTGCCTCACAAAGGAACAACAACACCTCCCAACACTGCCTCACCAAGGAACAACAACACCTCCCTACACTGCCTCACCAAGGAACAACAACACCTCTCTTCACTGCTTCACCAAGGAACAACAACACCTCCCTACACTGCCTCACCAAGGAACAACAACACCTCCCTACACTGTCTCACCAAGGAACAACAACACCTCCCTACACTGCCTCACAAAGGAACAACAACACCTCCCAACACTGCCTCACCAAGGAACAACAACACCTCCCTACACTGCCTCACCAAGGAACAACAACACCTCTCTACACTGCTTCACCAAGGAACAACAACACCTCCCTACACTGCCTCACCAAGGAACAACAACACCTCCCTACACTGCCTCACCAAGGAACAACAACACCTCCCTACACTGCCTCACAAAGGAAGAACAACACCTCCCTACACTGCCTCACCAAGGAACAGCACCACCTCCCTACACTGTCTCACAAAGGAACAACAACACCTCCCAACACTGCCTCACCAAGGAACAACAACACCTCCCTACACTGCCTGACCAAGGAACAACAACACCTCCCTACACTGCCTGACCAAGGAACAACAACACCTCCCTACACTGCCTCACCAAGGAACAAAAACACCTCCCTACACTGCCTCACAAAGGAACAACAACACCTCCCAACACTGCCTCACCAAGGAACAACAACACCTCCCTACACTGCCTCACCAAGGAACAACAACACCTCCCTACACTGCTTCACCAAGGAACAACAACACCTCCCTACACTGCCTCACCAAGGAACAGCAACACATCCCTACACTGCTTCACCAAGTAACAACAACACCTCCCTACACTGCTTCACCAAGGAACAACAACACCTCCCTACACTGCCTCACCAAGGAACAACAACACCTCCCTACACTGCCTCACCAAGGAACAGCAACACATCCCTACACTGCCTCACCAAGGAACAGCAACACATCCCTACACAGCTTCACCAAGTAACAACAACACCTCCCTACACTGCTTCACCAAGGAACAACAACACCTCCCTACACTGCCTGACCAAGGAACAACAACACCTCCCTACACTGCCTGACCAAGGAACAACAACACCTCCCTACACTGCCTCACCAAGGAACAACAACACCTCCCTACACTGCCTCACAAAGGAACAACAACACCTCCCAACACTGCCTCACCAAGGAACAACAGCACCTCCCTACACTGCCACACCAAGGAACAACAACACCTCTCTACACTGCTTCACCAAGGAACAACAACACCTCCCTACACTGCCTCACCAAAAACAACAACACCTCCCTACACTGCCTCACCAAGGAACAACAACACCTCCCTACACTGCTTCTCCAAGGAAGGACAACACCTCCCTACACTGCCTCACCAAGGAACAACAACACCTCCCTACACTGCCTCACCAAGGAACAACAACACCTCCCTACACTGCCTCACCAAGGAACAACAACACCTCCCTACACTGCCTCACCAAGGAACAACAACACCTCCCTACACTGCCTCACCAAGGAACAACAACACCTCCCTACACTGCCTCACCAAGGAAGGACAACACATCCCTACACTGCCTCACCAAGGAACGACAACACCTCCCTACACTGCCTCACCAAGGAAGGACAACACATCCCTACACTGCCTCACCAAGGAACGACAACACCTCCCTACACTGCCTCACCAAGGAACGACAACACCTCCCTACACTGCCTCACCAAGGAACGACAAACCTCCCTACACTACCTCACCAAGGAACGACAACACCTTCGTACACTGCCTCACCAAGGAACGACAACACCTCCCTACACTGCCTCACCAAGGAAGGACAACACATCCCTACACTGCCTCACCAAGGAACGACAACACCTCCCTACACTGCCTCACCAAGGAACGACAACACCTCCCTACACTGCCTCACCAAGGAACGACAAACCTCCCTACACTACCTCACCAAGGAACGACAACACCTTCGTACACTGCCTCACCAAGGAACGACAACACCTCCCTACACTGCCTCACGAAGAAACGACAACATCTCCCTACACTGCCTCACCAAGGAACGACAAACCTCCCTACACTACCTCACGAAGGAACGACAACACCTTCGTACACTGCTTCACCAAGGAACAACAACACCTCCCTACACTGCCTCACCAAGGAAGGACAACACCTCCCAACACTGCCTCACCAAGGAACGACAACACCTCCCTACAATGCCTCACCAAGGAACAACAACACCTCCCTACACTGCCTCACCAAGGAACAACAACACCTCCCTACACTGCCTCACCAAGGAACAACAACACCTCCCTACACTGCTTCACCAAGAAACGACAACACCTCCGTACACTGCCTCACCAAGGAACGACAACACTGCTTCACCATGGAACAACAACACCTCTCTACTCTGTTTCACCAAGGAACGACAACACCTCCCTACACTGCCTCACCAAGGAACGACAACACCTCCCTACACTGCCTCACCAAGGAACGACAACACCTTCCTACACTGCCTCACCAAGGAAGAGCAACACCTCCCTACACTGCCTCACCAAGGAACGACAACTCCCTACACTGCCTCACCAAGGAACGACAACACATTCCTACACTGCCTCACCAAGGAATGACAACACGTCCCTACACGGCTTCACCAAGGAACGACAACACCTACCTACACTGCCTCACCAAGGAACGACAACATCTCCTTACACTGCCTCATCAAGGAAGGACACCTCCCTACACTGCTTCACCAAGGAACGACAACACCTCCCTACACTGCTTCACCAAGGAACGACAAAACCTCCCTACACTGCCTCACCAAGGAACGACAACACCTCCCTACACTGCCTCACAAAGGAACAACAACACCTTTCTACACTGCCTCACCAAGGAACGACAACACCTCCCTACACTGCCTCAAAAAGGAACAACAACACCTTTCTACACTGCCTCACCAAGGAACGACAACACCTCCCTACACTGCTTCACCAAGGAACGACAACACATCCCGACACTGCTTCAGCAAGGAACAACAACACCTCCCTACACTGCCTCACCAAGGAACAACAGCAACTCACTAAACTGCCTCACCAAGGAACGACAACACCTCCCTACACTGCCTCACCAAGGAACGACAGCACCTCCCTACACTGCCTCACCAAGGAACGACAACACCTCCCTACACTGCCTCACCAAGGAACGACAGCACCTCCCTACACTGCTTCACCAAGGAACGACAACACCTTCCTACACTGCTTCACCAAGGAACGACAACACCTCCCTACACTGCCTCACCAAGGAACAACAACACCTCCCTACACTGCTTCACCAAGGAACGACAACACCTCCCTACACTGCGTCACCAAGGAACGACAACACCTTCCTACACTGCCTCACCAAGGAAGAGCAACACCTCCCTACACTGCCTCACCAAGGAACGACAACACATTCCTACACTGCCTCACCAAGGAACGACAACACGTCCCTACACGGCTTCACCAAGGAACGACAACACCTACCTACACTGCCTCACGAAATAGAGACAACACCTCCCTACACTGCCTCACCAAGGAACGACAACACCTCCTTACACTGCCTCATCAAGGAAGGACACCTCCCTACACTGCCTCACCAAGGAACGACAACACCTCCCTACACTGCTTCACCAAGGAACGACAAAACCTCCCTACACTGCCTCACCAAGGAACGACAACACCTCCCTACACTGCCTCACAAAGGAACAACAACACCTTTCTACACTGCCTCACCAAGGAACGACAACACCTCCCTACACTGCCTCAAAAAGGAACAACAACACCTTTCTACACTGCCTCACCAAGGAACGACAACACCTCCCTACACTGCCTCACCATGGAACGACAACACCTCCCTACACTGCTTCACCAAGGAACGACAACACATCCCTACACTGCTTCACCAAGGAACAACAACACCTCCCTACACTGCTTCACCAAGGAACGACAACACATCCCTACACTGCTTCACCAAGGAACAACAGCAACTCACTAAACTGCCTCACCAAGGAACGACAACACATCCCTACACTTCGTCACCAAGGAACGACAACACCTTCCTACACTGCCTCACCAAGGAAGAGCAACACCTCCCTACACTGCCTCACCAAGGAACGACAACTCCCTACACTGCCTCGCCAAGGAACGACAACACATTCCTACACTGCCTCACCAAGGAACGACAACACGTCCCTACACGGCTTCACCAAGGAACGACAACACCTACCTACACTGCCTCACGAAATAGAGACAACACCTCCCAACACTGCCTCACCAAGGAACGACAACACCTCCTTACACTGCCTCATCAAGGAAGGACAACACCTCCCTACACTGCTTTACCAATGAGCGACAACACCTCTCCTATACTGCCTCACCGAGGAACGACAACTCCTCCTTACACTGCCTCACACCAAGGAACGACAACACCTCCCTTCACTGCCTCACCAAGGAACGACAACACCTCCCTTCACTGCCTCACCAAGGAACGACAACTCCTCCTTACACTGCCTCACACCAAGGAACGACAACACCTCCCTTCACTGCCTCACCAAGGAACGACAACTCCTCCTTACACTGCCTCACACCAAGGAAGGACAACACATCCCTACTCTGCCTCACCGAGGAACGACACCTCTCTACACTGCCTCACCAAGGAACAACAACACCTCTCTACACTGCCTCACCAAGGAACAAGAACACCTCCCTACACTGCCTCACAAAGGAACAACAACACCTCCTTACTCTGCTTCACCAAGGGACGACAACACCTCCCTACACTGCCTCACCATGTAACGACAACACCTCCTTATTCTGCCTAATCAAGAACGACAACACATCCCTACACTGCCTCACACATAGGAACTACAACACATCCCTTCACTGCCTCACCAAAGAACAACACCTGTCAACACTGCCTCACAAACGAACGACAACACCTCACTACACTGCCTCACGAAGGAAAGACAACACCTCCCTACACTGCCTCACCAAGGAACGACAACACCTCCCTACACTGCCACACCAAGGAACGACAACACCTCCCTACACTGCTTCAAAATGGAACGACAACACCTCCCTACACTGCCACACCAAGGAACGACAACACCTCCCTACACTGCCACACCAAGGAACGACAACACCTCCCTACACTGCTTCAAAATGGAACGACAACACCTCCCTACACTGCCTCACGAAGGAACAACAACACCTCCCTACACTGCCTCACCAAGGAACGACAACACCTCCCTACACTGCTTCAAAATGGAACGACAACACCTCCCTACACTGCCTCACCAAGGAACGACAACACCTCCCTACACTGCTTCAAAATGGAACGACAACACCTCCCTACACTGCCTCACCAAGGAACGACAACACCTCCTTACACTGCTTCACCATGGAACAACAACACCTCCCTACACTGCCTCACCAAGCAACGACAAGACCTCCCTACACTGCCTCACCAAGCAACGACAACACCTCCCTACACTGCTTCACCAAGGAACGACAACACCTCCCTTAACTGCCTCACCAAGCAACGACAAGACCTCCCTACACTGCCTCACCAAGCAACGACAACACCTCCCTACACTGCTTCACCAAGGAACGACAACACCTCCCTTAACTGCCTCACCAAGGAACGACAACACCTCCCTGCACTGCCTTACCAAGGAACGACAACACCTCCCTGCACTGCCTTACCAAGGAACGACAACTCCTCCCTACTCTGCCTCACCAAGCAACGACAACACCTCCCTACACTACCTCACCAAGGAACGACAACACCTCCCTTAACTGCCTTACTAAGGAACGACAACACCTCCATACACTGCCTCACCAAGGAACGACAACACCTCCCTACACTGCTTCACCAAGGAACGACAACACCTCCCTACACTGCCTTACCAAGAAACGACAACACCTCTTTACACTGCCTCACCAATTAACGACAACACCTCACTACACTGCTTCACCAAGGAACGACAACACCTCCATACACTGCCTCACCAAGGAACGACAACACCTCCCTACACTGCTTCACCAAGGAACGACAACACCTCCCTACACTGCTTCACCAAGGAACGACAACACCTCCCTACACTGCTTCACCAAGGAACGACAACAGCTCCCTACACTGCCTCACCAAGGAACGACAACACCTCCCTACACTGCTTCACCAAGGAACGACAACACCTCCCTACACTGCCTCACCAAGGAACGACAACACCTCCCTACACTGCTTCACCAAGGAACGACAACACCTCCCTACACTGCCTCACCAAGGAACGACAACACCTCCCTACACTGCCTCACCAAGGAACGACAACACCTCCATACACTGCCTCACCAAGGAACGACAACACCTCCCTACACTGCTTCACCAAGGAACGACAACACCTCCCTACACTGCCTTACCAAGAAACGAAAACACCTCCCAACACTGCCTCACTAAGGAACGACAACACGTCCCTACACTGCTTCACCAAGGAACGACAACACCTCTCTACACTGCCTCACCAAGGAACAACAACACCTCCCTACACTGCCTCACCAAGGGACGGCAACACCTCCCTACACTGCTTCACCAAGGGACGGCAACACCTCCCTACACTGCTTCACCAAGGAACGACAACACCTCTCTACACTGCCTCACCAAGGAACAACAACACCTCCCTACACTGCTTCACCAAGGGACGGCAACACCTCCCTACACTGCTTCACCAAGGAACGACAACACATCCCTACATTGCCTCACCAAAGAACAACACCTGTCAACACTGCCTCACAAACGAACGACAACACCTCACTACACTGCCTCACCAAGGAACGACAACACCTCCCTACACTGCTTCACCAAGGATCGACACCTCCCTGCACTGCCTCACCAAGAAACGACAACACCTCCCTACACTGCCACACCAAGGAACGACAACACCTCCCTACACTGCCTCACGAAGGAACAACAACACCTCCCTACACTGCCTCACCAAGGAACGACAACACCTCCCTACACTGCTTCACCAAGGAACGACAACTCCTCCCTACACTGCCTCACCAAGCAACGACAACACCTCCCTTCACTGCCTCACCATGGAACGACAACACCTCCTTGCACTGCCTTACCAAGGAACGACAACACCTCCCTGCACTGCCTTACCAAGGAACGACAACACCTCCCTACACTGCTTCACCAAGGAACGACAACACCTCCCTACACTGCCTTACCAAGGAACGACAACACCTCCCAACACTGCCTCACTAAGGAACGACAACACGTCCCTACACTGCTTCACCAAGAAACGACAACACTTCCTTACACTGCCTCACCAAGGAACGACAACACCTCCCTTCACTGAAATACCAAGGAACGACAATACCTCCCTTCACTGAAATACCAAGGAACGACAACACCTTTCTACACTGCCTCACCAAGGAACGGCAACACCTCCTTACACTGCCTCACTAAGGAACGACAACACCACCCTACACTGCCTCACCAAGGAAGGACACCTCCCTATACTGCCTCACCAAGGAACGACAACACCTCGCTGCACTGCCTCACCAAGGAACGACAACACCTCCCTACACTGCCTCACCAAGGAAGGACACCTCCCTATACTGCCTCACCAAGGAACGACAACACCTCCCTACACTGCCTCACCAAGGAACGACAACACCTCCCTACACTGCCTCACCAAGGAACGACAACACCTCCATGCACTGCCTTACCAAGGAACGACAACACCTCCATGCACTGCCTTACCAAGGAACGACAACTCCTCCCTACTCTGCCTCACCAAGCAACGACAACACCTCCCTACACTACCTCACCAAGGAACGACAACACCTCCCTTCACTGCCTTACTAAGGAACGACAACACCTCTTTACACTGCCTCACCAATTAACGACAACACCTCCCTTCACTGCCTTACTAAGGAACGACAACACCTCCATACACTGCCTCACCAATTAACGACAACACCTCACCACACTGCCTTACCAAGGAACGACAACACCTCCCTACACTGCCTCATTAAGGAACGACAACATCTCATACACTGCCTCACCAAGGAACGACAACACCTCTTTACACTGCCTCACCAATTAACGACAACACCTCCCTACACTGCTTCACCAAGGAACGACAACACCTCCCTATACTGCTTCACGAAGGAACGACAACACCTCCCTACGCTGCCTCACCAAGGAACGACAACACCTCCATACACTGCCTCACCAAGGAACGACAACACCTCCCTATACTGCTTCACCAAGGAACGACAACACCTCCCTACACTGCTTCACCAAGGAACGACAACATCTCCCTACACTGCCTTACCAAGGAACGACAACACCTCCCAACACTGCCTCACCAAGGAACGACAACACGTCCCTACACTGCTTCACCAAGAAACGACAACACTTCCTTACACTGCCTCACCAAGGAACGACAACACCTCCCTTCACCGAAATACCAAGGAACGACAACACCTCCCTTCACTGAAATACCAAGGAACGACAACACCTTTCTACACTGCCTCACCAAGGAACGGCAACACCTCCTTACACTGCCTCACTAAGGAACGACAACACCTCCCTACACTGCCTCACCAAGGAACGACAACACCTCTTTACACTGCCTCACCAAGGAAGGACACCTCCCTATACTGCCTCACCAAGGAACGAAAACACCTCCCTACACTGCCTCACCAAGGAACGACAACACCTCCCTACACTGCCTCACCAAGGAACGACAACACCTTTCTACACTGCCTCACCAAGGAACGACAACACCTTTCTACACTGCCTCACCAAGGAACAACAACACCTCCCTACACTACCTCACCAAGGAACGACAACACCTCCCTACACTGCCTCACCAAGGAACGACAACACCTCCCTACACTGCCTCACCAAGGAACGACAACACCTTTCTACACTGCCTCACCAAGGAACGGCAACACGTCCCTACACTGCCTCACCAAGGAACGAAAACACCTCCCTACACTGCCTCACCAAGGAAGGACACCTGCCTATACTGCCTCACCAAGGAACGGCAACACGTCCCTACACTGCCTCACCAAGGAACGACAACACCTCCCTGCACTGCCTCTCTAAGGAACGCAACACCTGCCTACACTGCTTCACCAATGAACGACAACACCTCCGTACACTGCCTCACCAAGGAAGGACACCTTCCTACACTGCCTCACCAAGGAACGACAACACCTCCCTGCACTGCCTCACCAAGGAACGACAACACCTCCCTACACTGCTTCACCAAGGAACGACAACACCTCCCTACACTGCCTCACGAAGGTAGGACACCTCCGTATACTGTCTCACCAAGGAACGACAGCACCTCCCTACACTGCCTCACCAAGGAACGACAACACCTCCCTACACTGCTTCACCAATGAACGACAACACCTTCCTACACTGCCTCACCATGGAACGACAACACCTCCCAACACTGCCTCACACCAAGGAACGACAACACCTCCCTACACTGCCTCACCAAGGAACGACAACACCTCCCAACACTGCCTCACCAAGGAACGACAACACTTCCCTACCCTACCTCACCATGGAACGACGACACCTCCCTACACTGCTTCACCAGTGAACGACACCTCCCTACACAGCTTCACCAAGGAACGACAACACCTCCCTACACTGCCTCACCAAGGAACGACAACACCGCCCTACAGTGCCTATCCAAGGAACGACAACACCTCCCTACACTGCCTCACCAAGGAACGACAACACCTCCCTACACTGCCTCACCAAGGAAGGACACCTCCCTATTCTGCCTCACCAAGGAACGCAACACCTGCCTACACTGCTTCACCATTGAACGACAACACCTACCTACACTGCCTCATTAAGGAACGACAACTCCTCCCTACACTGCCTCACACGAAGGAACGACAACACCTCCCTACACTGCCTCACCAAGGAACGACAACACCTTCCTACACTGCCTCACCAAGGAACGGCAACACCGTCCTACACTGCCTCACCAAGGAACGACCACACCTCCCTAAACTGTCTCACCAGGGAACGACAACACCTCCCTACACTGCCTCACCAATGAACGACCACACCTCCCTACACTGTCTCACCAGGGAACGACAACACCTCCCTACACTTCCTCACTATGGAACGACAACATCTCCCTAAAACTGTCTCACCAAGGAACGACAACCCGTCCCTACAGTGCGTCGCCAAGGAACGACAACACCTCCCTACACTGCCTCACGAAGGAAGGACAACACCTCCCTACACTGTCTCACAAAGGAACGACAATACCTCCCTACACTGTCTCACAAAGGAAGGACAATACCTCCCTACACTGTCTCACAAAGGAACGACAATACCTCCCTACACTGCCTCACCAAGGAACGACAACACCTCCCTACACTGCCTCACCAAGGAACGACAACACCTCCATAATCAAGCTTCACAAAAATGTCAGTAGGGAATCAGGCCAACATTTTCTGGTAAACCAACTCAGCCAAAATTAAGAAATTAGTCAGCACAGAACTGTATTCTGACGCTGCTGCAGCTAATTGTTTCGCTAAATCTGGCTGAGTTGGCTTGCCGAAACGATCTACATCTTTCTTGCTGTTCCAGATATCAAAAGTGTCTAGCCTCTTAGTCTAACTCGGATTTCTATACGACAAAAACTATTAACAATCATAAATGTAAATTGTATTAAACACTTGCCAGTTTTCTTGAGTGAAGTGAGCACTGTTTGGGTCTGAGTCTACCTGAGTGGTCGTGGTTATTGTAGGTCAGTGTGACTTCTGCAGCGCACTTTCCTTGTCTCAGTCTCCCGTGTTGTACCTATTATTTGTAAGCCAAGCTTTTCATAGTGACCTCCTGCGCAGTCAAGATGTAACATCATGCTGCCTATAGGCCTACAGACATCAGGCACTTTCCCATTAATCAAAAATTTTTAAGGGAGTGAACGGGTAAGCCTGTGGAAGGCCTCGGTCAAATGACCAAAAGCTCCAGCTGCGGGTCATCATATGACTAAGACTCGCGTCAGAAAACACTTGTCGTGTGTCCTTGACTAACCTTAACTAACATAACCAAGTCACTTTATACAGAAACCTGTCCATTTTCTTCATATGGACAGGTTTTGTTCCATCAATATTTCTTAGATTTGCTGGTAGAAGAGTGAAGAATCAAGGACCAGCGATGTGGACACTGACCTAATTTGACTTATGGCTTCGCTACTCTCTTGTGATGTGATGCGAAGTGTTAATAATTAAATTTATTGAGACACATGTACACATAAGTACAGTTATCATACATACAACTACTGGATTTCTATGATATGGTCTTGGATGCACTGGAAGAAAATCAGAATGCAGATGTAATATACATAGACTTTACAAAAGCGTTTGACAAGTGCAATCATGGCGTAATAGCGCACAAAATACGTGCTAAAGGAATAATTGTCAAAGTGAGAAGATGGATCTTCAACTTCCTAACCAATCGAACACAAAGAGTAGTGGTCAACAGAGTTAAATCGGAAGCTGCCTATTACAACGCAGGAGTCCAAATGGCCTGTTATCTAGGGTGTAAAGGGAGTAACATAAACAGAGCAGAAAACTTTTGACTTATATTATCCTTCACCAATTTAGAACAGAAGTATGTACACTATATACACTATGTACAGCAATAGGTATTAGTGCACTCCACGGTAAGCAAGGCAGAATAGAAGCCACTAGAGAGCAGACCGTGCTTCGACCAGCTCTAGAATCGGAATGACAAGGGCAGACAGGAAAGTGGTACCCACATAACCTCTGCGATTGCCAAAACCATCTTCTCATTGGCTGGAACCTGGGTACTAGTTGAACGACGGGGCCCCATCGTCAACCCTCAGTCACCTGGTTCGCTGGTTTGGGAAGATAGCCTGTAAATGAGGGTGTGTACATGCGCGGAATGAAGGTTACGTACTCTTTGCATGCCACACTACCATAATGAAGAGCTCTGTTCCTCAAGGCACAGTGCTCGCCCCTATCCTGTTCCTCATCCTCATATCAGACATAGACAGAGATGCAAACCACAGCACTGTATCATCCTTTGTGGATGATACTAGGATCTGCATGAGGCTGTCATCTGCTGAGGACGCGGTTAACCTCCAAGAAGATATAAACAAAGTTTTCCAGTGGGCAACGGTAAACAATATGATGTTCAATGAGGACAATTCCAACTACTCCGTTATGGAAAACTGGAGGAGATAATAACTAGAACAGAGTATACTACTGACTCCGGCCATACAATAGAGCGGAAAAATAATGTAAGGGACCTGGGAGTAGTAATGTCTGAGGATCTCACTTTCAAGGATCACAACAGTGCCACGATCGCACGTGCAAAGAAAATGATAGGATGGATGATGAGAACTTTCAAAACGAGAGATGCCAAGCCAATGATGATCCTTTTCAAATCACTTGTTTTTTCTAGGCTGGAATACTGCTGTAAGTAAGTTTATTCAGGTATACACAAATACAGTTACATAGAATTATCATACATAGCAGCATATGTGTAGAGAACCTGGGATAACCCAAAAAAGTCAGACAGAGTGACTTATTTCCATTGGGGTCCTTTACTTTACTTATTTGTACATTAACATCTCCATTCAAAGCAGGTGAAATCGCAGATCTAGAGAGTGTACAGAGATCCTTTACTGCACGTATAAGTTCTGTCAAGCACCTTAACTACTGGGAACGCTTGGAAGCACTGGACTTGTACTCGTTGGAACGCAGGAGGGAGAGATATATCATAATCTACACCTGGAAAATTATGGAAGGAATGGTCCCGAATCTGCACACAGAAATCACTCCCTACGAAAGTAAAAGACTGGGCAGGCGATGTAAAATGCCGCCAATAAAAAGTAGGGGCGCCATTTGTACACTAAGAGAAAACACCATAAGTGTCCGGGGCCCAAGACTGTTCAACAGCCTCCCACCAAGCATAAGGGGAATTACCAATAGGCCCCTGGCTGCCTTCAAGAGGGAGCTGGATAGATACTTAAAAAGCAAAAATTAATTGGATGACAGGCTCCTTAAAGTCGGTGCTGGATCAGCCGGGCTGTGGTTCGTACGTTGGACTGCGTGCGGCCAGCAGTAACAGCCTGGTTGATCAGACCCTGATCCACCAAGAGGCCTAGTCGTGGATCGGGCCACGGGGGCGTTGATCCCCGGAATACCCTACAGGTAGACTCCAGGTAGACGTCAAGAGCAGTGCACCTCCCACAGGAACCCCAGCCTGGCTCCGACTGTGGTAGTCTTTTCACTTTCCTCAGCTGCTGTCATAGCCCCACGGGCCCTTCCCCTCAGCTGGCCGGGCCCTCAGCAGCGGCAGCTGGTGCTCTCTCCCATTGGGGGATTACTCGAGTTTCCTTCCGCTCTCGAAGATTTTTTTTGCTTGTGGTAATGTGGACTTTAAGTGGCCATCTCTTGTAGCATTCTATAGTGTCATGTCAACTGAATGTTTAGTGTCACGTGGGGAGTGATCGTGTGGTGGGGAGAGTGATCGTGAGGTGGGGAGAGTGATCGTGAGGTGGGGAGAGTGATCGTGAGGTGGGGAGAGTGATCGTGAGGTAGGGAGAGTGATCGTGAGGTGGGGAAAGTGATCTTGAGGTGGGGAGAGTGATCGTGTGGTGAGGAGAGTGGCAGGGGACTGATTATCTTTTGGATTGAGTGGTGGATTGAGTGGGAAGAGTGGTATTGTATATGAGCATATCTCAGAGAGAGAGAGAGAGAGAGAGAGAGAGAGAGAAAGAGAGAGAGAGAGAGAGAGAGAGAGAGAGAGAGAGAGAGAGAGAGAGAGAGAGAGAGAGAGAGAGAGAGAGAGAGAGAGAGAGAGAGAGAGAGAGAGAGAGAGAGAGAGAGAGAGAGAGAGAGAGAGAGAGAGAGAGAGAGAGAGAGAGAGAGAGAGAGAGAGAGAGAGAGAGAGAGAGAGAGAGAGAGAGAGAGAGAGAGAGAGAGAGAGAGAGAGAGAGAGAGAGAGAGAGAGAGAGAGAGAGAGAGAGAGAGAGAGAGAGTCAAGAGAAGGCGGATATCTTTGCCGAACACTTTGCTACCAAAATGCAAGTTCCTGATCCAGCAAGGGACCCTCCTTGGCTAGCTGCAAGAACTGTGTCAAAACTGTCAGTGGTGACAATAAGGCAGGAGGAGGTGCGTTTCCTTCATAAATCGCTTGACCAAGAAAAGGCTGTGGGCCCAGACAAGTTGAGCCCAAGATTGCTGAGAAGATGTGCAGACCAGCTAGCAGCACATCTAACTCGCATCTTTCAGCACTGCCTAGTACAGTGTAAATGGCCCTCTCTGTGGAAAGAGGCAAATGTAGTCCCTGTTCACAAAAAGAAGAGCAGAGCAGAAATCAGCAACTACAGACCAGTGTCACTCTTGTCAATCACTGGTAAGATCCTTGAGACAATAATCTCAAGACAAATGACAGAGTTTTTTGACTACCATTCACTACTTTGTGATCGTCAATATGGCTTCAGGAAAGGTTACTCTGCTAATATACACTTGGAAAATCCGAGAGAGATTCGTACCAAACTTGCACACGAAAATCACTCCCTATGAAAGCAAAAGACTCGGCAGGAGATGCAACATTCCCCCGATGAAAAGCAGGGGCGCCACGAGTACACTGAGATATAGCACAATAAGTGTCAGGGCCCCAAGACTGTTCAACTGTCTCCCAGCATACATAAGGAAGATTACCAACAGACCCCGGACTGTCTTTAAGAAGACACTGGATGGGCACTTAAAGTCAGTACCTGACCAGCCGGGCTGTGGCTCGTACATCGGTTTGCGTGCGGCCAACAGTAACAGCTTGGTTGATCAAACCGTGATCCACCATGAAGCCTGGTCTCAGACCGAGCCACGGGGGCGTTGACCCCGGAAACCTTCTCCAGGAATCTCCAGGTATGCCATGGTAGTGATGGTGCCACCATGGTAATGAAAGTGCCACGATGGTAATGAAGGTGTCACCATGGTAATGGTGACACCATAGTAATGAAGGTGTCATCATTGTAATGATGGTGTCGCCATGGTAATGATGGTGTCACCATGGTAATGATGGCGTTACCATGGTAATGATGGCGTTACCATGGTAATGAAGGTGTCACCATGGTAATGAAGGTGTCACCATGGTAATGATGGCGTTACCATGGTAATGATGGTGTCACCATGGTAATGATGGTGTCACCATGGTAATGATGGTCACCATTGTAATGGTGACACCATAGTAATGAAGGTGTCATCATAGTAATGGTGGTGTCACCATGGTAATGATGGTGTCGCCATGGTAATGATGGCGTTACCATGGTAATGATAGCGTTACCATGGCAATGATGGTGTCACCATGGTAATGAAGGTGTGACCATGGTAATGATGGCGTTACCATGGTAATGATGGTGTCACCATGGTAATGATGGCGTTACCATGGTAATGATGGCGTTACCATGGTAATGAAGGTGTCACCATGGTAATGATGGTGTCACCATGGTAATGAAGGTGTCACCATGGTAATGATGATGTCACCATGGTAATGATGGTGTCACCATGGTAATGATGGTGTCACCATGGTAATGATGGCGTTACCATGGTAATGAAGGTGTCACCATGGTAATGATGGTGTCACCATGGTAATGATGGTGTCACCATGGTAATGATGGTGTCACCATGGTAATGATGGTATCACCATGGTAATGGTGTCACCATGGTAATGATGGTGTCACCATGGTAATGATGGTGTCACCATGGTAATGATGGTGTCACCATGGTAATGATGGTGTCACCATGGTAATGATGGTGTCACCATGGTAATGAAGGTGTCACCATGGTAATGATGGTGTCACCATGGTAATGATGGTGTCACCATGGTAATGATGGTGTCACCATGGTAATGAAGGTGTCACCATGGTAATGAAGATGTCACCATGGTAATGAAGATGTCACCATGGTAATGATGGTGTCACCATGGTAATGATGGTGTCACCATGGTAATGATGGTGTCACTATGGTAATGAAGATGTCACCATGGTAATGAAGATGTCACCATGGTAATGAAGATATCACCATGGTAATGATGGTGTCACGATGGTAATGATGGTGTCACCATGATAATGATGGTGTCACCATGGTAATGAAGATGTCACCATGGTAATGATGGTGGCACCATGGTAATGATGGTGTCACCATGGTAATGATGGTGTCACCATGGTAATGAAGATGTCACCATGGTAATGAAGATGTCACCATGGTAATGAAGATGTTACCATGGTAATGATGGTGTCACTATGGTAATGATGGTGTCACCATGGTAATGATGGTGTCACCATGGTAATGAAGATGTCACCATGGTAATGAAGATGTCACCATGGTAATGAAGATGTCACCATGGTAATGAAGATGTCACCATGATAATGAAGGTGTCACCATGGTAATGATGGTGTCACCATGGTAATGATGGTGTCACCATGGTAATGAAGGTGTCACCATGGTAATGATGGTGCCACCATGGTAATGATGGTGTCACCATGGTAATGATGGTGTCATCATGGTAATGATGGAGTCACCATAGTAATGAAGGTGTCACAATGGTAATGATGATGTCACCATGGTAATGAAGATGTCACCATGGTAATGATGGTGCCACCATGGTAATGATGGTGTCACCATGGTAATGATGGTGTCACCATGGTAATGATGGTGTCACCACAGTAATGAAGGTGTCACCATGGTAATGATGGTGTCACCATGGTAATGATAGTGTCACCATAGTAATGAAGGTGTCACCATGGTAATGATGGTGTCACCATGGTAATGAAGATGTCACCATGGTAATGATGGTGTCACCATGGTAATGATGGTGTCACTAAGGTAATGATGGTGTCACTATGGTAATGATGGTGTCACCATGGTAATGAAGATGTCAACATGGTAATGAAGGTGTCACCATGGTAATGATGGTGTCACCATGGTAATGATGGTGTCATAATGGTAATGAAGGTGTCACTATGGTAATGATGGTGTCACCATGGTAATGATGGTGTCAATATGGTAATGAAAATGTCACCATTGTAATGAAGGTGTCACCATGGTAATGATGATGTCACCATGGTAATGAAGATGTCACCATGGTAATGATGATGTCACCATGGTAATGAAGATGTCACCATGGTAATGATGATGTCACCATGGTAATGAAGATGTCACCATGGTAATGAAGGGGTCACCATGGTAATGAATATGTCACCATGGTAATGATGATGTCACCATGGTAATGAAGATGTCACCATGGTAATGATGATGTCACCATGGTAATGAAGGTGTCACCATGGTAATGATCGTGTCACCATGGTAATGATGATGTCACCGTGGTAATGATGGTGTCACCATGGTAATGATGATGTCACCATGGTAATGAAGGTGTCACCATGGTAATGATAGTGTCACCATGGTAATGAAGATGTCACCATGGAAATGATGGTGTCATAATAGTAATGAAGGTGTCACCAATGGTAATGATGGTGACACCATGGTAATGATGGTGTCACCATAGTAATGAAGGTGTCACCGGGCTGTGGCTCGTACGTTGGATTGCGTGCAGCCAGCAGTAACAGCCTGGTTGATCAGGCTCTGATCCACCAGGAGGCCTGGTCACAGACCGGGCCGCGGGGGCGTTGACCCCCGGAACTCTCTCCAGGTAAACTCTAGGTAAGTGGTAATGATGGTGTTAACATGGTAATGATGGTATCACCATGGTAATGAAGGTGTCACCATGGTAATGATGGTGTTACCATGGTAATGAAGGTGTCACCATGGTAATGAAGGTGTCACCATGGTAATGATGGTGTCACCATGGTAATGATGGTGTCACCATGGTAATGATGGTGTCACCATGGTAATGATGGTGTCACCATGGTAATGATGGTGTCACCATGGGAATGAAGGTGTCACCATGGTAATGAAGGTGTCACCATGGTAATGATGGCGTCACCATGGTAATGATGGTGTCACCATGGGAATGATGGTGTCACCATGGGAATGAAGGTGTCACCATGGTAATGAAGGTGTCACCATGGTAATGATGGTGTCACCATGGGAATGAAGGTGTCACCATGGTAATGAAGGTGTCTGCATGGTAATGATGGTGTCACCATAGTAATGAAGGTGTCACCATGGTAATGAAGGTGTCTCCATGGTAATGATGGTGTCACCATGGTAATGATGATTACATACTCAAGATACCACCATGTGGGCATCCCCTACCATTATATACCCCAAATATCATTGCATGGGCATCCCCTACTATTACATACCCAGGATACCAAAGTGTGGGCATCCCCTACCATAACATACCCCGGATTCCATAATGTGCGCATCCCCTACCATTATATACCCAAGATACCACCGTGTGGGTGAGGAAGTAACAGAGGCTCCAGCCTGGGATACCACCGTGTGGGTGAGGAAGTAACAGAGGCTCCAGCCTGGGATACCGCCGTGTGGGTGAGGAAGTAACAGAGGCTCCAGCCTGGGATACCGCCGTGTGGGTGAGGAAGTAACAGAGGCTCCAGTCTGGGATACCACCGTGTGGGTGAGGAAGTAACAGAGGCTCCAGCCTGGGATACCACCGTGTGGGTGAGGAAGTAACAGAGGCTCCAGCCTGGGATACCACCGTGTGGGTGAGGAAGTAACAGAGGCTCCAGCCTGGGATACCGCCGCGTGGGTGAGGGAGTAACAGAGGCTCCAGTCTGGGATACCACCGTGTGGGTGAGGAAGTAACAGAGGCTCCAGCCTGGGATACCACCGTGTGGGTGAGGAAGTAACAGAGGCTCCAGCCTGGGATACCACCGTGTGGGTGAGGAAGTAACAGAGGCTCCAGCCTGGGATACCGCCGCGTGGGTGAGGGAGTAACAGAGGCTCCAGCCTGGGATACCACCGTGTGGGTGAGGAAGTAACAGAGGCTCCAACCTGGGATACCACCGTGTGTGTGAGGAAGTAACAGAGGCTCCAGCCTGGGATACCACCGTGTGGGTGAGGAAGTAACAGAGGCTCCAGCCTGGGATACCACCGTGTGGGTGAGGAAGTAACAGAGGCTCCAGCCTGGGATACCACCGTGTGGGTGAGAAGTAACAGAGGCTCCAGCCTGGGATACCATCGTGTGGGTGAGGAAGTAACAGAGGCTCCAGCCTGGGATACCACTGTGTGGGTGAGGAAGTAACAGAGGCTCCAACCTGGGATACCACCGTGTGGGTGAGGAAGTAACAGAGGCTCCAGCCTGGGATACCACCGTGTGGGTGAGGAAGTAACAGAGGCTCCAGCCTGGGATACCACCGTGTGGGTGAGGAAGTAACAGAGGCTCCAGCCTGGGATACCACCGTGTGGGTGAGGAAGTAACAGAGGCTCCAACCTGGGATACCACCGTGTGGGTGAGGAAGTAAGAGGCTCCAGCCTGGGATACCACCGTGTGGGTGAGGAAGTAAGAGGCTCCAGCTTCCCAAACACCGACTGGCATGATAAAAAAAGATCCACAGAAGGAAAAAAATAGCTGGAAAAAAAAAGCCGGGTGATGTAACACTGCCCCGGGGGTGGGCTTTGTCCCTGGTGATCTCACCTGGGGCTGGGAAAATCTGTGAATGCCACGGAGAGACCATTTGCCCCTGATTTTTTCCTCCCCCTGGGTTCCGCCTCTTCCATGGAGGACTGGCCGTGGGGATTTCAATAACAAAAAGATGTGTTGGTTTTTACGTGGAGGCTGTGAGAATGTCTTGTTACTCGCTACTTGTCTCGTTCAGTCCCTACTTGATTACGGCACTGCCTTGATGAACAACGGTGAGGGGTAACGAGAGGGTAGATACTGTGAAAGAGGGAGGGGATAACGAGAGGCAGATACTGTGAAGAGAGAGGGGGAGGGGGTTACGAGAGGGCAGATACTGTGAAGAGGGATGTGGAGGGGGTAACGAGTGGGCAGATACTGTGAAGAGAGAGGAAGTGGGAAGAGAGAGAACGGTCTCAGTAACGAAGCTGGTTCAAGATAACAGCGAGTACAGCACCAGTAACGAGGAAGGTGATGGTAACAACGACGGGAGCACTAGTAACCAGGAAGGTGATGGTAACAACGAAGCAGCACCAGTAACGAGGAAGGTGATGGTAACAACGAAGCAGCACCAGTAACCAGGAAGGTGATGGTAACAACGAAGGCAGCACCAGTAACCAGGAAGGTGATGGTAACAACGAAGGCAGCACCATTAACAGGAAGGTGATGGTAACAACGAAGCAGCACCAGTAACCAGGAAGGTGATGGTAACAACGAAGCAGCACCAGTAACCAGGAAGGTGATGGTAACAACGAAGGCAGCACCAGTAACCAGGAAGGTGATGGTAACAACGAAGGCAGCACCAGTAACCAGGAAGGTGATGGTAACAACGAAGGCAGCACCAGTAACCAGGAAGGTGATGGTAACAACGAAGGCAGCACCAGTAACCAGGAAGGTGATGGTAACAACGAAGCAGCACCAGTAACCAGGAAGGTGATGGTAACAACGAAGCAGCACCAGTAACCAGGAAGGTGATGGAAGGCCCAACAACGACGCAGCACCAGTAACCAGGAAGGTGATGGTAACAACGAAGCAGCACCAGTAACCAGGAAGGTGATGGTAACAACGAAGCAGCACCAGTAACCAGGAAGGTGATGGTAACAACGAAGCAGCACCAGTAACCAGGAAGGTGATGGTAACAACGAAGCGCACCAGTAACAGGAAGGTGATGGTAACAACGAAGCAGCACCAGTAACCAGGAAGGTGATGGTAAACAACGAAGCGCACCAGTAACCAGGAGGTGATGGTAACAACGAAGCAGCACCAGTAACCAGGAAGGTGATGGTAACAACGAAGCAGCACCAGTAACCAGGAAGGTGATGGTAACAACGAAGCAGCACCAGTAACCGGGAAGGTGATGGTACCAACGACGCAGCACCAGTAACCAGGAAGGTGATGGTAACAACGAAGCAGCACCAGTAACCAGAAGGTGATGGTAACAACAGCAGCACGCAGTAACCAGAAGGTGATGGTAACAACGAAGCAGCACCAGTAACCAGGAAGGTGATGGTAACAACGAAGGCAGCACCAGTAACCAGGAAGGTGATGGTAACAACGAAGCAGCACCAGTAACCAGGAAGGTGATGGTAACAACGAAGCAGCACCAGTAACCAGGAAGGTGATGGTAACAACGAAGCGCACCAGTAACCAGGAAGGTGATGGTAACAACGAAGCAGCACCAGTAACCAGGAAGGTGATGGTAACAACGAAGCAGCACCAGTAACCAGGAAGGTGATGGTAACAACGAAGCAGCACCAGTAACCAGGAAGGTGATGGTAACAACGAAGCAGCACCAGTAACCAGGAAGGTGATGGTAACAACGAAGCAGCACCAGTAACCAGGAAGGTGATGGTAACAACGAAGGCAGCACCAGTAACCAGGAAGGTGATGGTAACAACGAAGCAGCACCAGTAACCAGGAAGGTGATGGTAACAACGAAGGCAGCACCAGTAACCAGGAAGGTGATGGTAACAACGAAGCAGCACCAGTAACCAGGAAGGTGATGGTAACAACGAAGCAGCACCAGTAACCAGGAAGGTGATGGTAACAACGAAGCAGCACCAGTAACCAGGAAGGTGATGGTAACAACGAAGCAGCACCAGTAACCAGGAAGGTGATGGTAACAACGAAGCAGCACCAGTAACCAGGAAGGTGATGGTAACAACGAAGCAGCACCAGTAACCAGGAAGGTGATGGTAACAACGAAGCAGCACCAGTAACCAGGAAGGTGATGGTAACAACGAAGCAGCACCAGTAACCAGGAAGGTGATGGTAACAACGAAGCAGCACCAGTAACCAGGAAGGTGATGGTAACAACGAAGCAGCACCAGTAACCAGGGAAGGTGATGGTAACAACGAAGCAGCACCAGTAACCAGGAAGGTGATGGTAACAAGCAAGCAGCACCAGTAACCAGGAAGGTGATGGTAACAACGAAGCAGCACCAGTAACCAGGAAGGTGATGTTAACAACGAAGCACACAGTAACCAGGAAGGTGATGGTAACAACGAAGCAGCACCAGTAACCAGGAAGGTGATGGTAACAACGAAGCAGCACCAGTAACCAGGAAGGTGATGGTAACAAGGCGAAGGCAGCACCAGTAACCAGGAAGGTGATGGTAACAACGAAGGCAGCACCAGTAACCAGGAAGGTGATGGTAACAACGAACGCACCAGTAACCAGGAAGGTGATGGTAACAACGAAGCAGCACCAGTAACCAGGAAGGTGATGGTAACAACGAAGCAGCACCAGTAACCAGGAAGGTGATGGTAACAACGAAGCAGCACCAGTAACCAGGAAGGTGATGGTAACAACGAAGGCAGCACCAGTAACCAGGAGGTGATGGTAACAACGAAGGCAGCACCAGTAACCAGGAAGGTGATGGGTAACAACGAAGCAGCACCAGTAACCAGGAAGGTGATGGTAACAACGAAGCAGCACCAGTAACCAGGAAGATGATGGTAACAACGAAGCAGCACCAGTAACCAGGAAGGTGATGGTAACAACAAGCAGCACCAGTAACCAGGAAGGTGATGGTAACAACGAAGCAGCACCAGTAACCAGGAAGGTGATGGTAACAACGAAGCAGCACCAGTAACCAGGGAAGGTGATGGTAACAACGAAGCAGCACCAGTAACCAGGAAGGTGATGGTAACAACGAAGCAGCACCAGTAACCAGGAAGGTGATGGTAACAACGAAGCAGCACCAGTAACCAGGGAAGGTGATGGTAACAACGAAGCAGCACCAGTAACCAGGAAGGTGATGGTAACAACGAAGCAGCACCAGTAACCAGGAAGGTGATGGTAACAAGCGAAGAGCAGCACCAGTAACCAGGAAGGTGATGATGGTAACAACGAAGCCTTTCCAGTAACCAGGAAGGTGATGGTAACAACGAAGCAGCACCAGTAACCAGGAAGGTGATGGTAACAACGAAGCAGCACCAGTAACCAGGAAGGTGATGGTAACAACAGAGCACCAGTAACCAGGAAGGTGATGGTAACAACGAAGGCAGCACCAGTAACCAGGAAGGTGATGGTAACAACAGAGCAGCACCAGTAACCAGGAAGGTGATGGTAACAACGAAGCAGCACCAGTAACCAGGAAGGTGATGTAACAACGAAGCAGCACCAGTAACCAGGAAGGTGATGGTAACAACGAAGCAGCACCAGTAACCAGGAAGGTGATGGTAACAACGAAGCAGCACCAGTAACCAGGAAGGTGATGGTAACAACGAAGCAGCACCAGTAACCAGGAAGGTGATGGTAACAACGAAGCAGCACCAGTAACCAGGAAGGTGATGGTAACAACGAAGGCAGCACCAGTAACCAGGAAGTGATGGTAACAACGAAGCAGCACCAGTAACCAGGAAGGTGATGGTAACAACGAAGCAGCACCAGTAACCAGGAAGGTGATGGTAACAACGAAGCAGCACCAGTAACCCAGGAAGGTGATGGTAACAACGAAGCAGCACCAGTAACCAGGAAGGTGATGGTAACAACGACGCAGCACCAGTAACCAGGAAGGTGATGGTAACAACGAAGCAGCACCAGTAACCGGGAAGGTGATGGTAACAACGAAGGCGGCACCAGTAACCAGGAGGTGATGGTAACAACGAAGGCAGCACCAGTAACCAGGAAGGTGATGGTAACAACGAAGCAGCACCAGTAACCAGGAAGGTGATGGTAACAACGAAGCAGCACCAGTAACCAGGAAGGTGATGGTAACAAGCGAAGGCAGCACCAGTAACCAGGGAAGGTGATGGTAACAACGAAGCAGCACCAGTAACCAGGAAGGTGATGGTAACAGCGAAGGCAAGCACCAGTAACCAGGAAGGTGATGGTAACAACGAAGGCAGCACCAGTAACCAGGAAGGTGATGGTAACAACGAAGCAGCACCAGTAACCAGGAAGGTGATGGTAACAACGAAGCAGCACCAGTAACCAGGAAGGTGATGGTAATACGAAGGCAGCACCAGTAACCAGGAAGGTGATGGTAACAACGAAGCAGCACCAGTAACCAGGAAGGTGATGGTAACAACGAAGGCAGCACCAGTAACCAGGAAGGTGATGGTAACAACGAAGCAGCACCAGTAACCAGGAAGGTGATGGTAACAACGAAGCAGCACCAGTAACCAGGAAGGTGATGGTAACAACGAAGCAGCACCAGTAACCAGGAAGGTGATGGTAACAACGAAGCAGCACCAGTAACCAGGAAGGTGATGGTAACAACGAAGCAGCACCAGTAACCAGGAAGGTGATGGTAACAACGAAGCAGCACCAGTAACCAGGAAGGTGATGGTAACAACGAAGCAGCACCAGTAACCAGGAAGGTGATGGTAACAACAAGAAGGCGCACCAGTAAACCAGGGAAGGTGATGGTAACAACGAAGCAGCACCAGTAACCAGGAAGGTGATGGTAACAACGAAGCAGCACCAGTAACCAGGAAGGTGATGGTAACAACGAAGCAGCACCAGTAACCAGGAAGGTGATGGTAACAACGAAGGCAGCACCAGTAACCAGGAAGGTGATGGTAACAACGAAGGCAGCACCAGTAACCAGGAAGGTGATGGTAACAACGAAGCAGCACCAGTAACCAGGAAGGTGATGGTAACAACGAAGCAGCACCAGTAACCAGGAAGGTGATGGTAACAACGAAGCAGCACCAGTAACCAGGAAGGTGATGTAACAACGAAGCAGCACCAGTAAACCAGGAAGGTGATGGTAACAACGAAGCACAGCACCAGTAACCAGGAAGGTGATGGTAACAACGAAGGCAGCACCAGTAACCAGGAAGGTGATGGTAACAACGAAGCAGCACCAGTAACCAGGAAGGTGATGGTAACAACGAAGCAGCACCAGTAACCAGGAAGGTGATGGTAACAACAGAAGCAGCACCAGTAACCAGGAAGGTGATGGTAACAACGAAGCAGCACCAGTAACCAGGAAGGTGATGGTAACAACGAAGGCAGCACCAGTAACCAGGAAGGTGATGGTAACAACGAACAGCACCAGTAACCAGGAAGGTGATGGTAACAACGAAGCAGCACCAGTAACCAGG
Organism: Cherax quadricarinatus; assembly: GCF_038502225.1. Lineage (NCBI taxonomy): Eukaryota > Metazoa > Arthropoda > Malacostraca > Decapoda > Parastacidae > Cherax > Cherax quadricarinatus. Next base: position 63,756 of record NW_027195239.1, read on the forward strand.
AAGGTGATGGTAACAACGAAGCAGCACCAGTAACCAGGAAGGTGATGGTAACAACGAAGGCAGCACCAGTAACCAGGAAGGTGATGGTAACAACGAAGCAGCACCAGTAACCAGGAAGGTGATGGTAACAACGAAGCAGCACCAGTAACCAGGAAGGTGATGGTAACAACGAAGCAGCACCAGTAACCAGGAAGGTGATGGTAACAACGAAGGCAGCACCAGTAACCAGGAAGGTGATGGTAACAACGAAGCAGCACCAGTAACCAGGAAGGTGATGGTAACAACGAAGCACACCAGTAACCAGGAAGGTGATGGTAACAACGAAGCAGCACCAGTAACCAGGAAGGTGATGGTAACAACGAAGCAGCACCAGTAACCAGGAAGGTGATGGTAACCAACGAAGCAGCACCAGTAACCAGGAAGGTGATGGTAACAACGAAGCAGCACCAGTAACCAGGAAGGTGATGGTAACAACGAAGAGCACCAGTAACCAGGAAGGTGATGGTTATAACAACGAAGCAGCCAGTAACCAGGAAGGTGATGGTAACAACGAAGCAGCACCAGTAATCCAGGAAGGTGATGGTAACAGCGAAGCAACCAGTAACCAGGAAGGTGATGGTAACAACGAAGCAGCACCAGTAACCAGGAAGGTGATGGTAACAACGAAGCAGCACCAGTAACCAGGAAGGTGATGGTAACAACGAAGCAGCACCAGTAACCAGGAAGGTGATGGTAACAACGAAGCAGCACCAGTAACCAGGAAGGTGATGGTAACAACGAAGCAGCACCAGTAACCAGGGAAGGTGATGGTAACAACGAAGCAGCACCAGTAACCAGGAAGGTGATGGTAACAACGAAGGCAGCACCAGTAACCAGGAAGGTGATGGTAACAACGAAGCAGCACCAGTAACCAGGAAGGTGATGGTAACAACGAAGGCAGCACCAGTAACCAGGAAGGTGATGGTACAAGCGAAGCGCACCAGTAACCAGGAAGGTGATGGTAACAACGAAGCAGCACCAGTAACCAGGAAGGTGATGGTAACAACGAAGGCAGCACCAGTAACCAGGAAGGTATGGTAACAACGAAGGCAGCACCAGTAACCAGGAAGGTGATGGTAACAACGAAGGCAGCACAGTAACCAGGAAGGTGATGGTAACAACGAAGCAGCACCAGTAACCAGGAAGGTGATGGTAACAACAACGAAGCAGCACCAGTAACCAGGAAGGTGATGGTAACAACGAAGGCAGCACCAGTAACCAGGAAGGTGATGGTAACAAGAAGGCAGCACAGTAACCAGGAAGGTGATGGTAACAACGAAGGCAGCACCAGTAACCAGGAAGGTGATGGTAACAACGCAAGCAGCAACCAGTAACCAGGAAGGTGATGGTAACAACGAAGCAGCACCAGTAACCAGGAAGGTGATGGTAACAACGAAGCAGCACCAGTAACCAGAAGGTGATGGTAACAACGAAGCAGCACCAGTAACCAGGAAGGTGTATGGTAACAATGAAGCAGCACCAGTAACCAGGAAGGTGATGGTAACAACGAAGCAGCACCAGTAACCAGGAAGGTGATGGTAACAACGAAGGTAGCACCAGTAACCAGGAAGGTGATGGTAACAACGAAGGCGCACCAGTAACCAGGAAGGTGATGGTAACAACGAAGCAGCACCAGTAACCAGGAAGGTGATGGTAACAACGAAGCAGCACCAGTAACCAGGAAGGTGATGGTAACAACGAAGCAGCACCAGTAACCAGGAAGGTGATGGTAACAACGAAGCAGCACCAGTAACCAGGAAGGTGATGGTAACAACGAAGCAGCACCAGTAACCAGGAAGGTGATGGTAACAACGAAGGCAGCACCAGTAACCAGGAAGGTGATGGTAACAACGAAGCAGCACCAGTAACCAGGAAGGTGATGGTACAACGAAGGCAGCACCAGTAACCAGGGGAAGGTGATGGTAACAACGAAGCAGCACCAGTAACCAGGAAGGTGATGGTAACAACGAAGCAGCACCAGTAACCAGGAAGGTGATGGTAACAACGAAGCAGCACCAGTAACCAGGAAGGTGATGGTAACAAGCGAAGCAGCACCAGTAACCGGAAGGAAGGTGATGGTAACAACGAAGCAGCACCAGGTAACCAGGAAGGTGATGGTAACAACGAAGGCAGCACCAGTAACCAGGAAGGTGATGGTAACAACGAAGCAGCACCAGTAACCAGAAAGGTGATGGTAACAACAAGCAGCACCAGTAACCGGAAGGTGATGGTAACTAACGAAGGCAGCACCAGTAACCAGGAAGGTGATGGTAACAACGAAGCAGCACCAGTAACCAGGAAGGTGATGGTAACAACGAAGCAGCACCAGTAACCAGGAAGGTGATGGTAACAACGAAGCAGCACCAGTAACCAGGAAGGTGATGGTAACAACGAAGCAGCACCATAAACCATGGAAGGTGATGGTAACAACGAAGCAGCACCAGTAACCAGGAAGGTGATGGTAACAACGCAGCAGCACCAGTAACCAGGAAGGTGATGGTAACAACGAAGCAGCACCAGTAACCAGGGAAGGTGATGGTAACAACGAAGGCAGCACCAGTAACCAGGAAGGTGATGGTAACAACGAAGGCAGCACCGTAACCAGGAAGGTGATGGTAACAACGAAGCAGCACCAGTAACCGGGAGAAGGTGATGGTAACAACGAAGCAGCACCAGTAACCAGGAAGGTGATGGTAACAACGAAGCAGCACCAGTAACCAGGAAGGTGATGGTAACAACGAAGCAGCACCAGTAACCAGGAAGGTGATGGTAACAACGAAGGAAGGTGATGGTAACAACGAAGCAGCACCAGTAACCAGGAAGGTGATGGTAACAACGAAGCAGCACCAGTAACCAGGAAGGTGATGGTAACAACGAAGCAGCACCAGTAACCAGGAAGGTGATGGTAACAACGAAGCAGCACCAGTAACCAGGAAGGTGATGGTAACAACGAAGCAGCACCAGTAACCAGGAAGGTGATGGTAACAACGACGGGAGCACTAGTAACCAGGAAGGTGATGGTAACAACGAAGCAGCACCAGTAACCAGGAAGGTGATGGTAACAACGAAGGCAGCACCAGTAACCAGGAAGGTGATGGTAACAACGAAGCAGCACCAGTAACCAGGAAGGTGATGGTAACAACGAAGGCAGCACCAGTAACCAGGAAGGTGATGGTAACAACGAAGCAGCACCAGTAACCAGGAAGGTGATGGTAACAATGAAGGCAGCACCAGTAACCAGGAAGGTGATGTTAACAACGAAGGCAGCACCAGTAACCAGGAAGGTGATGGTAACAACGAAGGCAGCACCAGTAACCAGGAAGGTGATGGTAACAACGAAGGCAGCACCAGTAACCAGGAAGGTGATGGTAACAACGAAGCAGCACCAGTAACCAGGAAGGTGATGGTAACAACGAAGCAGCACCAGTAACCAGGAAGGTGGACACCTTAAGCGAAATATTGTTCCTATTCTCCCATTGTAAATAAAAGCTATGCAGAGGTAGGTAGGTAAGTGTGTGTGTGTGTACTCACCTAATTACGCTCACCTAATTGTGGTTGCAGGGGTCGAGACTCAGCTCCTGACCCCGCCTCTTCACCGATCGTTACTAGGTCCTCTCTCTCTCTCTCTCTCTCTCTCTCTCTCTCTCTCTCTCTCTCTCTCTGCTCCCTGAGCTTTGTCATACCTCGTCTTGAAGCTATGTTTGGTTCCTGCCTCCACTACATCACTTGCTAGACTATTCCACTTCCTGACAACTCTGTGACTGTAGAAATACTTCCTAAAATCCCTGTGACTCGTCTGAGTCTTCAGCTTCCAATTGTGACCCCTTGTTTCTGTATCCCCTCTCTGGAACATCCTGTCTCTATCCACATTATCTATTCCAAGCAGTATTTTAAATTTTGTTATCACGTTTTTCCTGACCCTCCTGTCCTCTAGTGTCGTCAGGCCGATTTCCTTCAACCTTTCTTCGTAGGACATTCCACTCAGCTCTGGAACTAACCTTGTTGCAGACCTTTGCACTTTCTCTAATTTCTTGACGTGCTTGACCAGGTGTGGGTTCCAGACTGGTGCTGCATACTCCAGTATGGGCCTGACGTACACAGTGTACAGTGTCTTGAACAATTCCTTACTAAGGTATCGGAAAGCTATTCTCAGGTTTGTCAGCCGCCCATATGCTGCAGCAGTTATCTGGTTGATGTGTGCTTCCGGAGATGTGCTCGGTATTATACTCATCCCAAGATGAGCTTTGCAGTCTTTTTCCACCCAGCCTACACTCTGTATGCGGTCTTCTTTGCCCTTCCCCAATCTTCATGACTTTGCATTTGTCGGAGTTGAATTCGAGAAGCCAGTTGCTGGACCAGGTGTCCATCCTGTCCAGGTCTCTTTGTAGACCTGCCTGATCCTCATCTGATTTAATTCTCCTCATTAAGAACATAAGAACAAAAGAAAGAAGGAACACTGCAGCAGGTCTACAGGCCCATGCGGGACAGGTCCATGCCAGCCCCCGGCTTAGACCAATGGCCCACCCAGTCAGGTCACCTCCACTTAAGGAAGGAGCACAGCATCTGACCCAGTAGCACCAGCTAGTCAGGTTCAACTCACACCCACTCATGTATTTATCTAACCTATTTTTAAGACTACACAATGTCTTAGTTTCTATGACGGTACTCATTAGTTTGTTCCACTCATCCACAACTCTATTACCAAACCAGTACTTTCCTATATCCTTCCTGAATCTGAAAATTTTCAGCTTAAAACCATTGCTGCGAGTCTTGTCTAGGCTAGATATTTTCAGCAAGCTATTTACATCCCTTTTATTTATTCCTGTTCTCCATTTATACACCTCGATCATATCCCCCCTAATTCTACGCCTTTCTAGAGAGTGCAGATTCAGGGCCTCAGTCTATCCTCATAGGGAAGATTTCTGATACATGGGATCAACTTTGTCATCCTCATTTGTACGTTTTCCAGAGCATTTACATCCATTCTGTAATACGGTGACTAAAACTGTGCAGCATAATCTAAATGAGGCCTAACCAAGGATATATAGAGTTGAAGAACAGCCTGAGGACTCCTATTATTTATGCATCTTGATATGAAGCCAAGGATTCTGTTAGCTTTATTGCGAACACTTATGCACTGTTGTCTTGGTTTCAGATTACTGCTAACCAGAACTCCTAAATCTTTTTCCCAGCCAGTAATATTACGATCTACATTATTTAGTTTATATGTGGCATGGTTATTAACCTTTTCAATATTTAGAACTTTGCATTTGTCTATATTAAACTGCATTTGCCACTTCTCCGACAATTGCGTCAGTCTATTCAAATCATCCTGGAGTGCTCTAATGTCCTCATTAGAATGAATTGGACGGCCTATTTTGGTGTCATCAGCAAATTTGCTTATGTCGCTATTTATTCCCTCATCTATGTCGTTTATATAAATTGTGAACAAGGGGCCCAACATTGATCCCTGGGGAACACCGCTTGTGACGTGCTCCCATTCTGATTTCTCCCCATTTATGCAGACTCTCTGCTGCCTATTTGTCAAAAATGCCGCTACCCTGGAAAAATTTTCTCCTCCTATTTCGTGTGCCTTAAGTTTCCACAATAGCCTCTGATGTGGAACTCTATCGAAAGCCTTACTGAAGTCCATATACACAATATCATACTCATTACCATGATCTACCTCCTCAAATACCTTAGTGAAAAAAGTTAGTGAATTCGTATGACAGGAACGCCCCTTTGTAAAACCATGTTAAGATACATTAATCAATTTATGCCTTTCAAGATGGCTATGAATTGCCTGGTCATCTGCGAACAGGGATATTTCTGAGTCTATCCCTTCCATCATCTCATTCACATATACCAAAAATAGCACTGGTCCTAGGACTGACCCTTGTGGGACCCCGCTCGTCACAGGTGCCCACTGTGATACCTCATCATGTACCATGGCTCGTTGTTGCCTCCCTGTCAGGTATTCTCTGATCCATTGCCGAGCCCTTCCTGTTATACACACGCGCGCGAGTGCATGTGTGTGTGTGTGTGTACTCACCTAATTGTGGTTGCAGGGGTCGAGACTCAGCTCCTGTGTGTGTGTGTGTGTGTGTGTGTGTGTGTGTGTGTGTGTGTGTGTGTGTGTGTGTGTGTGTGTGTGTGTGTGTGTGTGTGTGTGTGTGTGTGTGTGTGTGTGTGTGTGTGTGTGTGTGTGTGTGAGTGTGTGAGTGTGTGTGAGTGTGTGAGTGTGTGCCCTTTAAGAACGGATAACCTTGGAGGAGATTAAAGAAAGAACAAATCCAGACCCAGGTGTGGGCTCTAGCAAGTGATAATAATAATAATAATAATAATAATAATAATAATAATAATAATAATAATAATAATAATAATAATAATAATAATAATAATAATAATAGGTAGGTAGTAGGTTGGTGGACAGCAACCACCCAGGGAAGTACTACCGTCCTGCCAGATGACTGTGAAACAGAAACCTGTAACTGTTTTGCATGATGGTAGGATTGCTGGTTTCTTTTTCTGTCTCATAAACACGCTAGATAACAGGGATATCTTGCTACTCCTACTTACACTTTGGTCACACTTCACAGACACGCACATGCATATATATATACATACATCTAGGTTTTTCTCCTTTTTCTAAATAGCTCTTGTTCTTCTTTATTTCTTCTATTGTCCATGGGGAAGTGGAAAAGAATCTTTCCTCCGTAAGCCATGCGTGTCGTATGAGGCGACTAAAATGCCGGGAGCAATGGGCTAGTAACCCCTTCTCCTGTAGACATTTACTAAAAAAGAGAAGAAGAAAAACTTTATAAAACTGGGATGCTTGAATGTGCGTGGATGTAGTGCGGATGACAAGAAACAGATGATTGCTGATGATATGAATGAAAAGAAGTTGGATGTCCTGGCCCTAAGCAAAACAAAGCTGAACGGGGTAGGGGAATTTCGGTGGGGAGAAATAAATGGGATTAAATCTAGATTATCTGAGAGAGTTAGAGCTAAGGAAGAGGTAGCATTAACGTTGAAGGATCAGTTATGGAAGGAGAAAAGAGAATATGAATGTGCAAATTCAAGGATTATGTGGATTAAAGTAAAGGTTGGATGCGAAAAGTGGGTAATAATAAGCATGTATGCACCTAGAGAAGAGAGAAATGTAGAGGAGAGAGAGATTTTGGGAGACGTTAAGTAAATGTATAGGAGCCTTTGAACCAAGTGAGAGAGTATTTGTGGTAGGGGACCTGAATGCTGAAGTAGGAGAAACATTTAGAGAGGGTGTGGTAGATAAGTTCGGGGTGCCAGGTGTAAATGATAATGGGAGCCCTTTGATTGAACTTTGTATACAAAGGGGTTTAGTTATAGGTAATACATATTTTAAGAAAAAGAGGATAAATAAATATACAAGATATGATGTAGGGCGAAATGACAGTAGTTTGTTGGACTATGTATTGGTAGATAAAAGACTGTTGAGTAGACTTTAGGATGTACATATTTATAGAGGGGCCACAGATATATATGAACACTTTTTAGTTGTAGCTACACTGAGAGTAAAAGGTAGATGGGATACAAGGAGAACAGAAACATCAGGGAAGAGAGAGTTGAAGGTTTATAAACTAAAAGAGGAGGCAGTTAGGGTAAGATATAAACAGCTATTAGAGGATAGATGGGCCAATGAGAGCATAGGCAATGGGGTCGAAGAGGTATGGGGTAGGTTTAAAAATGTAGTGTTAGTGTTCAGCAGAAGTTTGTGGTTACAGGAAAGTGGGTGCGGGAGGGAAGAGGAGCGATTGGTGGAATGATGATGTAAAGAGAGTAGTAAAGGAGAAAAAGTTAGCATATGAGAAGTTTTTACAAAGTAGAAGTGATGCAAGGAGGGAACAGTATATGGAGAAAAAAGAGAGGTTAAGAGAGTGGTGAAGCAATGTAAAAAGAGAGCAAATGAGAGAGTGGGTGAGATGTTATCAACAAATTTTGTTGAAAATAAGAAAAAGTTTTGGAGTGAGATTAACAAGTTAAGAAAGCCTAGAGAACAAATGGATTTGTCACTTAAAAATGGGAGAGGAGAGTTATTAAATGGAGAGTTAGAGGTATTGGGAAGATGGAGGGAATATTTTGAGGAATTGTTAAATGTTGTTGTAGGGAAGCTGTGATTTCGTGTATAGGGCAAGGAGGAATAACATCTTGTAGAAGTGAGGAAGAGCCAGTTGTGAGTGTGGGGGAAGTTCGTGAGGCAGTAGGTAAAATCAAAGGGGGTAAAGCAGCTAGGATTGATGGGATAAAGATAGAAATGTTAAAAGCAGTAGGGGATATAGTTTTGGAGTGGTTGGTGCTATTATTTAATAAATGTATGGAAGAGGGTAAGGTACCTAGGCATTGGCAGAGAGCATGCATATTTCCTTTGTATAAAGCAAAGGGGACAAAAGAGAGTGCAAAAATTATAGGGGGATAAGTCTGTTGAGTATACCTGGTAAAGTGTATGGTAGAGTTATTATTGAAAGAATTAAGAGTAAGACTGAGAATAGGATAGTAGATGAACAAGGAGGCTTTAGGAAAGGTAGGGGGTGTGTGGACCAGGTGTTTACAGTGAAACATATAAGTGAACAGCATTTAGATAAGGCTAAAGAGGTTTTTGTGGCATTTATGGATTTGGAAAGGCGTATGACAGGGTGGATAGGGGGGCAATGTGGCAGATGTTGCAGGTGTATGGTATAGGAGGTAGGTTACTGAAAGCATTGAAGAGTTTTTACGAGGATAGTTAGGCTCAAGATAGAGTATGTAGGAAAGAGGGAGATTATTTCCCAGTAAAAGTAGGCCTTAGACAAGGATGTGTGATGTCACCGTGGCTGTTTAATATATTTATAGGTGGGGTTGTAAGAGAAGTAAATGCGAGGGTCTTCGCAAGAGATGTGGAGTTAAAAGATAAAAAATCACACATAAAGTGGGAGTTGTCACAGTTGCTCTTTGCTTATGACACTGTGCTCTTGGGAGATTCTGAAGAGAAGTTGCAGAGGTTGGTGGATGAATATGGTAGGATATGTAAAAGAAGAAAATTAAAAGTGAATACAGGAAAGAGTAAGGTTATGAGGATAACAAAAAGATTAGGTGATGAAAGATTGGATATCAGATTGGAGGGAGAGAGTATGGAGGAGGTGAATGTATTCAGATATTTGGGAGTGGACGTGTCAGCGGATGGGTCTATGAAAGATGAGGTGAATCATAGAACTGATGAGGGGAAAAGAGTGAGTGGTGCACTTAGGAGTCTGAGGAGACAAAGAACTTTGTCCTTGGAGGCAAAGAGGGGAATGTATGAGAGTATAGTTTTACCAGCGCCTTATATGGGTGTGAAGCATGGGTGATGAATGTTGCAGCGAGGAGAAGGCTGGAGGCAGTGGAGATGTCATGTCTGAGAGCAATGTGTGGTGTGAATATAATGCAGAGAATTCGTAGTTTTGAAGTTAGGAGGAGGTGCGGGATTACCAAAACTGTTGTCCAGAGGGCTGAGGAAGGGTTATTGAGGTGGTTCGGACATGTAGAGAGAATATAGCGAAAGAGAATGACTTCAAGAGTGTATCAGCCTGTAGCGGAAGGTAGGCGGGGCAGGGGCCAGCCTAGGAAAGGTTGGAGAGAGGGGGTAAAGGAGGTTTTGTGTGTGAGGGGCTTGGACTTCCAGCGGGCATGCGGGAGCGTGTTTGATAGGAGTGAATGGAGACAAATGGTTTCTAATACTTGACGTGCTGTTGGAGTGTGAGCAAAGTAACATTTATGAAGGGGTTCAGGGAAACCGGCAGGCCGGACTTGAGTCCTGGAGATGGGAAGTACAGTGCCTGCACTCTGAAGGAGGGGTGTTAACGTTGCAGTTTAAAAACTGTAGTGTAAAGCACTCTTCTGGCAAGACAGTGATGGAGTGAATGATGGTGAAAGTTTTTCTTTTTCGGGCCACCCTGCCTTGGTGGGAATCGGCCAGTGTGATAATAAAATAATAATAATAATAATAATAATAATAATAATAATAATAATAATAATAATAATAATAATAATAATAATAATAATAATAATAATAATAATAAAATCTATATTTCTACCAGTATATGTACAAGGTATACAGATCATAGTTGACATCAATGACATACTACTATAGAAAGCCGCTTGTTATGTAGAGTATTTCCCGCAAATTAGTTCAGTTTTGTCCCAGGATGCGACCCACACCAGTACAATAACACCCAGGATGCGACTCACAGCAGTCCCTTAACACTCAGGATGTGACCCAAACCAGTCCACCAACACCCAGGATATGACCCACACCAGTCCACTAACACCCAGGATGTGACCCCCACCATCCTACTAACACCCAGGATGTGACCCACACCAGCAGTCCACTAACACCCACGATTTGACCCACACCATTCCACTAACTCCCAGGATGTGACCCACACCAGTCCCCTAACACCCAGGCTGTGACCCACACTTGTCCACTAACACCCAGGATGTGACCCACACCAGTTCCCTAACACCCAGGATGTGACACACACCAGTCCACTAACACCAGGATGTGACCCACACCAGTCCACTAACACCCAGGATGTGACCCACACCAGTCCACTAACACCCAGGATGTGACCCTCACCAGTCCACTAACTCCCAGGATGTGACCCACACCAGTCCACTAACACAAAGGATGTGACCCACACCAGTCCACTAACACCAAAATTGTGACCCACACCAGTCCACTAACTCCCAGGATGTGACCCACATTAGTCCACTAACACCCAGGATGTGACCCACACCAGTCCACTAACACCAAGGATGGGACCCACACCAGTCCACTAACACCCAAAATGTGACCCACACCAGTAACTTAACACTCAGGATGTGAACCACACCAGTCCACTAACTCCCAGGATATGACCCACACCAGTCCACTAACACCCAGGATGTGACCCCCACCATCCTACTAACACCCAGGATGTGACCCACACCAGCAGTCCACTAACACCCACGATTTGACCCACACCAGTCCACTAACTCCCAGGATGTGACCCACACCAGTCCACTAACATCAAGGATGTGACCCACACCAGTCCACTAACTCCCAGGATGTGACCCACACCAGTTCTCTAACACCAAAAATGTGACCCATTCCAGTTCACTAACTCCCAGGATGTGACCCACATAAGTCCACTAACACCCAGGATGTGACCCACACCAGTCCACCAACACCAAGGATGTGACCCACACCAGTCCACTAACATCAAGGATGTGACCCACACCAGTCCACTAACTCCCAGGATGTGACCCACACCAGTCCACTAACACCAGGATGTGACCCAAACTATTCCACTAACTCCCAGGATGTGACCCACACCAGACCACTAACACCCAGGATGTGACCCACACCAGTCCACTAACACCAGGATGTGACCCACACCAGTCCACTAGCTCCCAGGATGCGACCCACACCAGTCCACTAACACAAAGGATATGACCCACACCAGTCCACTAACACCCAGGATGTGACCCACACCAGTCAACTAACACCAAGGATGTGACCCACGCCAGTCCACTAACACCCAGGATGTGACCCTCACCAGTCCACTAACTCCCAGGATGTGACCCACACCAGTCCACTAACACCCAGGATGTGACCCACACCAGTCCACTAACACCAGGATGTGACCCACACCAGACCACTAACTCCCAGAATGTGACCCACACCAGTCCACTAACGTCCAGGATGTGACCCACACCAGTCCACTAACACAAAGGATGAAACCCACACCAGTCTACTAACCTCCAGGATGTGACCCACACCAGTCCACTAACACCCAGGATGTGACCCACACCAGTCCACTAACACCCAGGATGTGACCCACACCAGTCAACTAACACCCAGGATGTGACCACACCAGTCCACTAACGCCCAGGATGTGACCCACACCAGTCCACTAACACCCAGGATGTGACCCACACCAGTCCACTAACACCAGGATGTGACCAACACCAGTCCACTAACACCCAGGATGTGACCCACACCAGTCCACTAACACCCAGGATGTGACCCACACCAGTCCACTAACACCCAGGATGTGACCCACACCAGTCCACTAACACCCAGGATGTGACCCACACCAGTCCACTAACACCCAGGATGTGACCCACACCAGTCCTCTAACACCCAGGATGTGACCCATACCAGTCCACTAACACCCAGGATGTGACCCACACCAGTCCACTAACACCCAGGATGTGACCCACACCAGTCCACTAACACCCAGGATGCGACCCACACCAGTCCACTAACACCCAGGATGTGACCCACACCAGTCCACTAACACCCAGGATGTGACCCACACCAGTCCACTAACACCCAGGATGTGACCCACACCAGTCCACTAACACCCAGGATGTGACCCACACCAGTCCACTGACACCAGGATGTGACCCACACCAGTTCACTCACACCCAGGGTGTGGCCCACACCAGTCCACTAACACCCAGGATGTGACCCACACCAGTCCACTTACACCCAGGATGTGACCCACACCAGTCCACTAACACCCAGGATGTGACCCACACCAGTCCACTTACACCCAGGATGTGACCCACACCAGTCCACTAACACCCAGGATGTGACCCACACCAGTCCACTGACACCAGGATGTGACCCACACCAGTTCACTCACACCCAGGGTGTGGCCCACACCAGTCCACTAACACCCAGGATGTGACCCACACCAGTCCACTTACACCCAGGATGTGACCCACACCAGTCCACTAACACCCAGGATGTGACCCACACCAGTCCACTTACACCCAGGATGTGACCCACACCAGTCCACTAACACCCAGGATGTGACCCACACAAGTCCACTAACACCCTTGCCCATTTTTTACTGATGGGTGAACATGGACAGCGGGTGGCTTATGGAAACACGTTCCTAATATTTTCCAGCCATACCGGAAATTCGATCTCCGGACCTCAGTGTGTTGACCAGAGTGCGGTAGAGATCGTGCTACGGGACAGCTGAGTGCTTGAAAAAGTTCACTTGTAGGTTAAACACTGCACCAATAAAATCTCCATTGCTATTTTTATTTACCTCCGACCACAGACCGCGCCGCGGGGGGCGTTTACCCCTGAAACCATCTCCAGGTATACTACAGGTATAATCGTGAGACAGACACACTAAAGTTACTGTTTTAGTTATCAAGAGTAACTTCGGGAATATGCTACCGAGCATATATTAAACATTAACATAATGTTGCTGCTATGTCTTATTACTGAACCTTGAATATCGACAATATTCATCTTTCATACCTGTCACACTACACTAATTTAACTCTCTTTCACTTCTACCCTGAATTGTGTGACCTTGGTACTATTTGGTCGTCCATTCTTCGAGACTGTTAAGTCTTCTTCTCAATCCTGCCCAGTTTATATTCTTCTTCTAAAGTTTACACCGCTATCAAGGCACACTGGAATTAATCCCCAGCGGGAGGTTATTTATCTGTATATCAAGAATAACATTGTGAATCTAATAATGGTATACAGTATAAGTATCAGTAAGACCCATGTGCAACGTTGAGGTATCAATAGTTAGGTAGCTTCTCCAGTCGTGTGCAGAGGCAGCAGCAGATAATGTTGTCTTTACATCTCTATTGCTTCTGCTGCCTCCTCTGTATTCGACTGAGGAAGCCTACTGTGTAGGCGAAACGTTGCAGAATAAAGATACTTAATTGTTGCACATGTGTCTTGCTTATCAAGAATAATATTGATCTTAATAATGAGTGGTGGGGACCCTAGGTATTACGCTTCCGTTGCTCGCATAGCCACAGAGTACTGTTCTCTACTGGAGTTTACCTTGAGAGAGTTCCGGGGGTCAACGCCCCCGCGGCCCGGTCTGTGACCAGGTCTCCTGGTGGATCAGAGCCTGATCAACCAGGCTGTTACTGCTGGCTGTACTCAAACCAACGTACGAGCCACAGCCCGGCTGGTCAGGAACCGACTTTAGGTGCTTGTCCAGTGCCAGCTTGAAGACTGCCAGGGGTTTGTTGGTAATCCCCCTTATGTATGCTGGGAGGCAGTTGAACAGTCTCGGGCCCCTGAAACTTATTGTATGGTCTCTTAACGTGCTAGTGACACCCCTGCTTTTCATTGGGGGGATGTTGCATCGTCTGCCAAGTCTTTTGCTTTCGTAGTGAGTGATTTTCGTGTGCAAGTTCGGTACTAGTCCCTCTAGGATTTTCCAGGTGTATATAATCATGTATCTCTCCCGCCTGCGTTCCAGCGAATACAGGTTTAGGAACCTCAAGCGCTCCCAATAATTGAGGTGTTTTATCTCCGTTATGCGCGCCGTGAAAGTTCTCTGTACATTTTCTAGGTTGGCAATTTCACCTGCCTTGAAAGGTGCTGTTAGTGTGCAGCAATATTCCAGCCTAGATAGAACAAGTGACCTGAAGAGTGTCATCATGGGCTTGGCCTCCCTAGTTTTGAAGGTTCTCATTATCCATCCTGTCATTTTTCTAGCAGATGCGATTGATACAATGTTATGGTCCTTGAAGGTGAGATCCTCCGACATGATCACTCCCAGGTCTTTGACGTTGGTGTTTCGCTCTATTTTGTGGCCAGAATTTGTTTTGTACTCTGATGAAGATTTAATTTCCTCGTGTTTACCATATCTGAGTAATTGAAATTTCTCATCGTTGAACTTCATATTGTTTTCTGCAGCCCACTGAAAGATTTGGTTGATGTCCGCCTGGAGCCTTGCAGTGTCTGCAATGGAGGACACTGTCATGCAGATTCGGGTGTCATCTGCAAAGGAAGACACGGTGCTGTGGCTGACATCCTTGTCTATGTCGGATATGAGGATGAGGAACAAGATGGGAGCGTGTACTGTGCCTTGTGGAACAGAGCTTTTCACCGTAGCTGCCTCGGACTTTACTCTGTTGACGACTACTCTCTGTGTTCTGTTAGTGAGGAAATTATAGATCCATCGACCGACTTTTCCTGTTATTCGTTTAGCACGCATTTCTGCGCTATTACGCCAAGGTCACACTTGTCGAAGGCTTTTGCAAAGTCTGTATATATTACATATGCATTCTTTTTGTCTTCTAGTGCATCTAGGACCTTGTCATAGTGATCCAATAGTTGAGACAGACAGGAGCGACCTATTCTAAACCCATGTTGCCCTGGGTTGAGTAACTGATGGGTTTCTAGATGGGTGGTGATCTTGCTTCTTAGGACCCTTTCAAAGATTTTTGTGATATGGGATGTTAGTGCTATTGGTCTGTAGTTCTTTGCTGTTGCTTTACTACCCCCTTTGTGGAGTGGGGCTATGTCTGTTGTTTATAGTAACTCTACAGAAGTTCATTATTTCCCAGAAATTGTTTTCCTTTTGCCAGTGCATGTCTTACTACTGTGTTGATGGGTCTTACTAATGTGTTGATGGGTCTTACTACTGTGTTGATGGGTCTTACTACTGTGTTGATGGGTCTTACTACTCTGTTGGTGGGTCTTACTTCTGTGTTGGTGGGTCTTACTTCTGTGTTGGTGGGTCTTACTGCTGTGTTGGTGGGTATTGCTGCAGTGTTGGTGAGTCTTACTGCTGTGTTAGTGGGTCTTACATCTTTGTTGGTGGGTCTTACTTCTGTGTTGGTGGGTCTTACTTCTGTGTTAGAGGGTCTTACTTCTGTGTTTGTGGGTCATACTTCTGTGTTGGTGGGTCTTACTTCTGTGTTGGTGAGTCTTGCTTCCGTGTTGGTGGATCTTACTTCTGTGTTGGTGGGTCTTGCTTCTGTGTTGGTGGGTCTTACTTCTGTGCTGGAGGGTCTTACTTTGGTGTTGGTGGGTCTTACTTCTGTGTTGGTGGTTACCTGGAGGTTACCTGGAGGTTATTCCGGGGATCAACGCCCCCGCGGCCCGGTCCATGACCAGGCCTTCCGATGGATCAGGGCCTGATCAACTAGGCTGTTATTGCTGGCCGCACGCAGTCCAACGTACGAGCCACAGCCCGGCTGATCCGGCACTGACTTTAGGTATCTGTCCAGCTCTCTCTTGAAGGCAGCCAGGGGTTTATTGCCAATTCCCCTAATGCTTGATGGGAGGCTGTTGAACAGTCTTGGGCCCCGGACACCTGTAGTGTTTTCCCTTAGTGTACCAATGGCGCCCCTACTTTTTATTGGGGGCATTTTGCATCGCCTGCCCAGTCTTTTACTTTCGTAGGGAAGGATTCCTGTGTGCAGATTTGGGACCATTCTTCCAAGATTTTTAGTGTAGATTATGATATGTCTCTCCCTCCTGCGTTCCAACGAGTACAAGTCAAATGCTTGCAAGCGTTCCCAGTGGTTAAGGTGCTTGACAGAATTTGTACGTGCAGTAAAGGATCTCTGTACACTCTCTAGATCTGCGATTTCACCTGCTTTGAACGGAGATGTTAATGTACAGCAGTATTCCAGCCAAGAGAGAACAAGTGATTTGAAAAGGATCATCACTGGCTTGGCATCTCTTGTTTTGAACGTTCTCATTATCCATCCTATCATTTTCTTTGCACGTGCGATCGTGGCACTGTTATGATCCTTGAAAGTGAGATCCTCAGACATTACTTCTCCCAGGTCCCTTACATTATTTTTCCGCTCTATTGTATGGCCAGAGTCTGTAGTATACTCTGTTCTAGTTATTATCTCCTCCAGTTTTCCATAACGGAGTAGTTGGAATTTATCCTCATTGAACTTCATATTGTTTACCGTTGCCCACTGGAAAACTTTGTTTATATCTTCTTGAAGGTTCTTACTTCTGTGTTGGTGGGTCTTACTGCTGTGTTGGTGGGTCTTACGGCTGCGTTGGTGGGTCTTACTGCTGTGTTAGTGGGTCTTACTTCTGTGTTGGTGGGTCTTCTGTGTTGGTGGGTTTTACTTCTGTGGTGGAGAGTCTTACTTCTGTGTCGGTGGGTCATACTTCTGTGTTGGTGGGTCTTACTTCTGTGTTGGAGGGTCTTACTTCTGTGTTGGTGGGTCTTACTACTGTGTTGATGGATCTTACTACTGTGTTGATGGGTCTTACTTCTCTGTTGGTGGGTCTTACTTCTGTGTTGGTGGGTCTTACTTCTGTGTTGGTGGGTCTTACTGCTGTGTTGGTGGGTATTGCTGCTGTGTTGGTGAGTCTTACTGCTGTGTTAGTGGGTCTTACATCTTTGATGGTGTGTCTTACTTTTGTGTTGGTGGGTCTTACTTCTGTGTTAGAGGGTCTTACTTCTGTGTTTGTGGGTCATACTTCTGTGTTGGTGGGTCTTACTTCTGTGTTGGTGAGTCTTGCTTCCGTGTTGGTGGATCTTACTTCTGTGTTGGTGGGTCTTGCTTCTGTGTTGGTGGGTCTTACTTCTGTGCTGGAGGGTCTTACTTTGGTGTTGGTGGGTCTTACTTCTGTGTTGGTGGTTACCTGGAGGTTACCTGGAGGCTATTCCGGGTATCAACGCTGGAGGTTATTCCGGGGATCAACGCCCCTGCGGCCCGGTCCATGACCAGGCCTTCCGATGGATCAGGGCCTGATCAACTAGGCTGTTATTGCTGGCCGCACGCAGTCCAACGTACGAGCCACAGCCCGGCTGATCCGGCACTGACTTTAGGTATCTGTCCAGCTCTCTCTTGAAGGCAGCCAGGGGTTTATTGCCAATTCCCCTAATGCTTGATGGGAGGCTGTTGAACAGTCTTGGGCCCCGGACACCTGTAGTGTTTTCCCTTAGTGTACCAATGGCGCCCCTACTTTTTATTGGGGGCATTTTGCATCGCCTGCCCAGTCTTTTACTTTCGTAGGGAAGGATTCCTGTGTGCAGATTTGGGACCATTCTTCCAAGATTTTTACAGTGTAGATTATGATATGTCTCTCCCTCCTGCGTTCCAACGAGTACAAGTCAAATGCTTGCAAGCGTTCCCAGTGGTTAAGGTGCTTGACAGAATTTGTACGTGCAGTAAAGGATCTCTGTACACTCTCTAGATCTGCGATTTCACCTGCTTTGAACGGAGATGTTAATGTACAGCAGTATTCCAGCCAAGAGAGAACAAGTGATTTGAAAAGGATCATCACTGGCTTGGCATCTCTTGTTTTGAACGTTCTCATTATCCATCCTATCATTTTCTTTGCACGTGCGATCGTGGCACTGTTATGATCCTTGAAAGTGAGATCCTCAGACATTACTTCTCCCAGGTCCCTTACATTATTTTTCCGCTCTATTGTATGGCCAGAGTCTGTAGTATACTCTGTTCTAGTTATTATCTCCTCCAGTTTTCCATAACGGAGTAGTTGGAATTTATCCTCATTGAACTTCATATTGTTTACCGTTGCCCACTAGAAAACTTTGTTTATATCTTCTTGAAGGTTCTTACTTCTGTGTTGGTGGGTCTTACTGCTGTGTTGGAGGGTCTTACGGCTGCGTTGGTGGGTCTTACTGCTGTGTTAGTGGGTCTTACTTCTGTGTTGGTGGGTCTTCTGTGTTGGTGGGTTTTACTTCTGTGGTGGAGAGTCTTACTTCTGTGTCGGTGGGTAATACTTCTGTGTTGGTGGGTCTTACTTCTGTGTTGGAGGGTCTTACTTCTGTGTTGGTGGGTCTTACTTCTGTGTTGGTGAGTCTTACTTCTGTGTTGGAGGGCCTTACTTCTGTGTTGGTGGGTCTTACTTCTGTGTTGGTTTGTCTTACTGCTGTGTTGGTGGGTCTTACTGCTGTGTTGGTTGGTCTTACTGCTGTGTTGCCGGGTCTTACTTCTGTGTTGGTGGATCTTACTTCTGTGTTGGTGGGTCTTACTTCTGTGTTGGAGGGCCTTACTTCTGTGTTGGTGGGTCTTACTTTTGTGTTGGTTTGTCTTACTGCTGTGTTGGTGGGTCTTACTACTGTGTTGGTGTGTCTTACTTCTTTGTTGGTGGGTCTTGCTACTGTCTTGGTGGGTCTTTCTACTGTCTTGGTGGCTCTTACTACTGTGTAGATGTGTCTTACTACTGTGTTGATGGGTCTTACTACTGTGTTGGTGGGTCTTACTACTCTGTTGTAGTGTCTTACTTCTGTGTTGGTGGGTTTTACTACTGTGTTGGTGAGTCTTACTAGCGTTGTTGGTGGGTCTTACTACTGTGTTGGTGGGTCTTACTTCGGTGTTGGAGGGAATTACTTTTGTGTTGGTGGGTCTTACTTCTGTGTTGGTTGGTCTTACTGCTGTGTTAGAGGGTCTTACTGCTGTGTTCGTGGGTCTTACTGCTTTGTTGGTGGGTCTTACTACTGTCTTGGTGGGTCTTTCTACTGTCTTGGTGGGTTTTACTACTGTGTTGGTGTGTCTTACTACTGTCTTGGCGGGTTTTACTACTGTGTTGGTGGGTCTTACTACTGTGTTGGTGAGTCTTACTAGTGTGTTGTTGGGTCTTACTACTGTGTTGGTGGGTCTTACTTCTGTGTTGGAGGGAGTTACTTCTGTGTTGGTGGGTCTTACTTTTGTGTTGGTTTGTCTTACTGCTGTGTTGGTGGGTCTTACTGCTGTGTTGGTTGGTCTTACTGCTGTGTTAGCGGGTCTTACTGCTGTGTTGGTGGGTCTTACTGCTTTGTTGGTGGGTCTTACTGCTGTGTTGGTGGGTCTTACTGCTTTGTTGGTGGGTCTTATTACTGTCTTGGTGGGTCTTTCTACTGTCTTGGTGGATCTTACTACTGTGTTGGTGTGTCTTACTACTGTGTTGGTGGGTCTTACTACTGTGTTGGTGGGTCTTACTACTCTGTTGAAGGGTCTTACTTCTGTGTTGGTGGGTTTTACTACTGTGTTGGTGGGTCTTACTACTGTGTTGGTGAGTCTTACTAGTGTGTTGGTGGGTCTTACTACTGTGTTGGTGGGTCTTACTACTGTGTTGGTGGGTCTTACTTCTGTGTTGATAGGTCTTGCTACTGAGCTGCTGGGTCTTACTACTGTGTTGGTGAGACTTAGTACTGAGTTGATGGGTCTTACTATTGTGTTGGTGGGTCTTACTACTGTGTTGGTGGGTCTTACTACTGTGTTGGTGGGTCTTACTGCTCTGTTGGGTGGTCTTACTTCTATGTTGGTGGGTCTCGTTTCTGTGTTGGTGGGTCTTACTTCTGTGTTGGAGGGTCTTACTTCTTTGTTGGTGGGTCTTCTGCGTTGGTGGGTCTTACTTCTGTGTTAGTGGGTCTTACTGCTGATTTGGTGGTTCTTACTATTGTGTTGGTGAGTCTTACTGCTGTGTTAGTGGGTCTTACTTCTGTGTAGGTGGGTCTTACTTCTGTGTTGGTGGGTCTTACTTCTGTGTTGGTGGGTCTTACTGCTGTGTTGGTGGGTCTTACTGCTGTGTTGGTGGGTCTTACTGCTGTGTTGGTGGGTCTTACTTCTGTGTTGGTAGGTCTTACTGCTATGTTGGTGGGTCTTACTGCTGTGTTGGTGGGTCTTACTGCTGTGTTGGTGGGCCTTACTGCTGTGTTGGTGGGTCTTACTTAAGTGTTAGAGGGTCTTAATGCTGTGTTGGTGGGTCTTACTGCTTTGTTGGTGGGCCTTACTACTATCTTGGTGGTTCTTTCTACTGTCTTGGTGGGTCTTACTACTGTGTTGGTGGCTCTTACTACTGTGTTGGTGGGTCTTACTACTGTGTTGGTGGGTCTTACTTCTGTGTTGATGGGTCTTACTACTGTGTTGGTGGGTCTTTCTACTGTGTTGGTGGGTCTTACTTCTGTGTTGATGGGTCTTACTACTGTGTTGGTGGGTCTTACTACTGTGTTGGTGGGTCTTACTGCTGTGTTGATGGGTCTTACTACTGTGTTGGTGGGTCTTACTACTGTGTTGGTGGGTCTTACTACTGTGTTGGTGGGTCTTACTAATGTGTTGGTGGATCTTACTACTGTGTTGGTGGGTCGTACTTCTGTGTTGATGGGTCTTACTACTGTGTTGGTGGGTCTTACTACTGTGTTGGTGGGTCTTACTACTGTGTTGATGGGTCTTACTACTGTGTTGCTGTGTCTTACTACAGTGTTGGTGGGTCTTAATACTGTGTTGGTGGGTCTTACTACTGTGTTGGTGGGTCTTACTACTGTGTTGGTGGGTCTTACTACTGTGTTGGTGGGTGTTACTACTGTGTTGGGTGGTCTTACTACTTCGTTGGTGGGTATTACTACTCTGTTGGTGTTCCTTACTTCTGTGTTGGTGGGTATTACTACCGTGCTGGTGGGTCTTACTACCGTGTTGGTGGCTCTTATTTCTGTGTTGGTTGGTCTTACTTCTGTGCTGGAGGGTCTTACTTCTGTGTTGGTGGGTCTTACTTCTGTGTTGGAGGTTACCTGGAGGTTACCTGGAGGTCATTTCGGGGATCAACGCCCCCGCGGCCCGGTCCATGACCAGGCCTCCCGATGGATCAGGGCCTGATCAACTAGGCTGTCACTGCTGGCCGCACCCAGTCCAACGTACGAGCCACAGCCCGGCTGATCCGGCACTGACTTTAGGTATCTTTCCAGCTCTCTCTTGAAGGCAGCCAGGGGTTTATTGACAATTCCCCTAATGCTTGATGGTAAGCTGTTGAACAGTCTTGGGCCCCGGACACCTGTGGTGTTTTCCCTTAGTGTACCAATGGCGCCCCTACTTTTTATTGGGGGCATTTTGCATCGCCTGCCCAGTCTTTTACTTTCGTAGGGAAGGATTTCTGTGTTCAGATTTGGGACCATTCCTTCCAAGATTTTCACAGTGTAGATTATGATATGTCTCTCCCTCCTGCGTTCCAACGAGTACAAGTCAAGTGCTTCCAAGCGTTCCCAGTAGTTAAGGTGCTTGATAGAACTTATACGTGCAGTAAAGGATCTCTGTACACTTTCTAGATCTGCGATTTCACCTGCTTTGAATGGAGATGTTAATGTACAGCAGTATTCCAGCCTAGAGAGAACAAGTGATTCGAAAAGGATCATCATTGGCTTCGGATCTCTCGTTTTGAACGTTCTCATTATCCATCCTATCATTTTCTTTGCTCGTGCGATCGTGGCACTGTTATGATCCTTGAAAGTGAGATCCTCAGACATTACTACTCCCAGGTCCCTTACATTATTTTTTCCGCTCTATTGCATGGCCAGAGTCTGTAGTATACTCTGTTCTAGTTATTATCTCCTCCAGTTTTCCATAAGGGAGTAGTTGGAATTTGTCCTCATTGAACATCTTATTGTTTACCGTTGCCCAATGGAAAACTTTGTTTATATCTTCTTGGAGATTCTTACTTCTGTGTTGGTGGGTCTTACTGCTGTGTTGGTGGGTCTTACTGGTGGGTCTTACTTCTGTGTTAGTGGGTCTTACTTCTCTGTTGGCGGGTCTTCTGTGTTGGTGGGTTTTACTTCTGTGTTGGAGGGTCTTACTTCTGTGTTGGAGGGTCTTACTTCTGTGTTGGTAGGTCTTACTTCTGTGTTGGTGGGTCTTACTTCTGTGTTGGTTTGTCTTACTGCTGTGTTGGTGGGTCTTACTACTGTGTTGGTGGGTCTTACTTCTGTGTTGATGGGTCTTACTACTGTGTTGGTGGGTCTTACTACTGTGTTGGTGGGTCTTACTGCTGTGTTGATGGGTGTTACTACTGTGTTGGTGGGTCTTACTACTGTGTTGGTGGGTCTTACTACTGTGTTGGTGGGTCTTACTAATGTGTTGGTGGATCTTACTACTGTGTTGGTGGGTCGTACTTCTGTGTTGATGGGTCTTACTACTGTGTTGGTGGGTCTTACTACTGTGTTGGTGGGTCTTACTACTGTGTTGATGGGTCTTACTACTGTGTTGCTGTGTCTTACTACAGTGTTGGTGGGTCTTACTACTGTGTTGGTGGGTCTTACTACTGTGTTGGTGGGTCTTACTACTGTGTTGGTGGGTGTTACTACTGTGTTGGGTGGTCTTACTACTGCGTTGGTGGGTATTACTACTCTGTTGGTGTTCCTTACTTCTGTGTTGGTGGGTATTACTACCGTGCTGGTGGGTCTTACTACCGTGTTGGTGGGTCTTATTTCTGTGTTGGTTGGTCTTACTGCTGTGTTGGTGGGTCTTACTGCTGTGTTGGTGGGTTTTATTACTGTGTTTGTGGGTCTTACTGCTGTGTTGGTGGGTCTTACTGCTGTGTCGGTGAGTCTTATTGCTGTGTTGGTGGGTCTTTTTTGTTGGTGGGTCTTACTACTGTGTTGAAGAGTCTTACTTCTGTGTTGGAGGGTCTTACTTCTGTGTTGGTGGGTCTTACTTCTGTGTTGGTGGGTCTTACTTTTGTGTTGGTGGGTCTTACTGCTGTGTTGGTGGGTATTACTGCTCTGTTGGTGGGTCTTACTGCTGTGTTAGTTGGTCTTACATCTTTGTTTGTGGGTCTTACTTCTGTGTTGGTGGGTCTTACTTCTGTGTTAGAGGGTCTTACTTCTGTGTTGGTGGGTGTTACTTCTGTGTTGGTGGGTCTTACTTCTGTGTTGGTGGGTCTTGCTTCTGTGTTGGTGGGTCTTACTTCTGTGTTGGTGGGTCATACTTCTGTGCTGGAGGGTCTTACTTCTGTGTTGGTGGGTCTTACTTCTGTGTTGGAGGTTACCTGGAGGTTACCTGGAGGTCATTCCGGGGATCAACGCCCCCGCGGCCCGGTCCATGACCAGGCCTCCCGATGGATCAGGGCCTGATCAACTAGGCTGTCACTGCTGGCCGCACCCAGTCCAACGTACGAGCCACAGCCCGGCTGATCCGGCACTGACTTTAGGTATCTTTCCAGCTCTCTCTTGAAGGCAGCCAGGGGTTTATTGACAATTCCCCTAATGCTTGATGGTAAGCTGTTGAACAGTCTTGGGCCCCGGACACCTGTGGTGTTTTCCCTTAGTGTACCAATGGCGCCCCTACTTTTTATTGGGGGCATTTTGCATCGCCTGCCCAGTCTTTTACTTTCGTAGGGAAGGATTTCTGTGTGCAGATTTGGGACCATTCCTTCCAAGATTTTCACAGTGTAGATTATGATATGTCTCTCGCTCCTGCGTTCCAACGAGTACAAGTCAAGTGCTTCCAAGCGTTCCCAGTAGTTAAGGTGCTTGATAGAACTTATACGTGCAGTAAAGGATCTCTGTACACTTTCTAGATCTGCGATTTCACCTGCTTTGAATGGAGATGTTAATGTACAGCAGTATTCCAGCCTAGAGAGAACAAGTGATTCGAAAAGGATCATCATTGGCTTGGGATCTCTCGTTTTGAACGTTCTCATTATCCATCCTATCATTTTCTTTGCTCGTGCGATCGTGGCACTGTTATGATCCTTGAAAGTGAGATCCTCAGACATTACTACTCCCAGGTCCCTTACATTATTTTTTCCGCTTTATTGTATGGCCAGAGTCTGTAGTATACTCTGTTCTAGTTATTATCTCCTCCAGTTTTCCATAACGGAGTAGTTGGAATTTGTCCTCATTGAACATCTTATTGTTTACCGTTGCCCACTGGAAAACTTTGTTTATATCTTCTTGGAGATTCTTACTTCTGTGTTGGAGGGTCTTACTTCTGTGTTGGTAGGTCTTACTTCTGTGTTGGTGGGTCTTACTTCTGTGTTGGTTTGTCTTACTGCTGTGTTGGTGGGTCTTACTGCTGTGTTGGTTGGTCTTACTGCTGTGTTACTGGGTCTTACTTCTGCGTTGGTGGATCTTACTTCTGTGTTGGTGGGTCTTGCTTCTGTGTTGGAGGGAATTACTTCTGGGTTGGTGGGTCTTACTTTTGTGTTGGTTTGACTTACTTCTGTGCTGGTGGGTCTTACTGCTGTGTTGGTTGGTCTTACTGCTGTGGTAGCGGGTCTTACTGCTGTGTTGGTGGGTCTTATTGCTTTGTTGGTGGGTCTTACTGCTGCGTTGGTGGGTCTTACTGCTTTGTTGGTGGGTCTTACTACTCTGTTGAAGGGTCTTGCTACTGTGTTGGTGGGTCTTACTACTGTGTTGGTGGGTCTTACTACTCTGTTGAAGGGTCTTATTTCTGTGTTGGTGGGTCTTACTACTGTGTTGGTGAGTCTTACTAGTGTGTTGGTGGGTCTTACTACTGTGTTGGTGGGTCTTACTTCTGTGTTGATGGGTCTTGCTACTGTGTTGCTGGGTCTTACTACTGTGTTGGTGAGTCTTACTACTGTGTTGATGGGTCTTACTACTGTGTTGGTGGGTCTTACTACTGTGTTGGTGGGTCTTACTACTGTGTTGGTGGGTCTTACTACTGTGTTGGTGGGTCTTACTACTGTGTTGGCTGGTCTTACTTCTGTGTTGGTGGGTCTCGTTTCTGTGTTGGTGGGTCTTACTTCTGTGTTGGAGGGTCTTACTTCTGTGTTGGAGGGTCTTACTTCTGTGTTGGTGGGTCTTCTGCGTTGGTGGGTCTTACTTCTGTGTTGGCGGGTCTTACTTCTGTGTTGGTGGGTCTTGCTTCTGTGTTGGTGGGTCTTACTTCCGTGTTGGTGGGTCTTACTTCTGTGCTGGAGGGTCTTACTTCTGTGTTGGTGGGTCTTACTTCTGTGTTGGTGGTTACCTGGAGGTTACCTGGAGGTCATTCCGGGGATCAACGCCCCCGCGGCCCGGTCCATGACCAGGCCTCCCGATGGATCAGGGCCTGATCAACTAGGCTGTTACTGCTGGTCGCACACAGTCCAACGTACGAGCCACAGCCCGGCTGATCCGGCACTGACTTTAGGTATCTATCCAGCTCTCTCTTGATGGCAGCCAGGGGTTTATTGGCAATTCCCCTAATGCTTGATGGGAGGCTGTTGAACAGTCTTGGGCCCCAGACACCTTTGGTGTTTTCCCTTAGTGAACCCATGGCGCCCCTACTTTTTATTGGGGGCATTTTGCATCGCCTGCCCAGTCTTTTACTTTCGTAGGGAAGGATTTCTGTGTGCAGATTTGGGACTATTCCTTCCAAGATTTTCACAGTGTAGATTATGATATGTCTCTCCCTCCTGCGTTCCAACGAGTACGAGTCAAGTGCTTCCAAGCGTTCCCAGTAGTTAAGGTGCTTGACAGAACTTATACGTGCAGTAAAGGATCTCTGTACACTCTCTAGATCTGCGATTTCACCTGCTTTGAATGGAGATGTTAATGTACAGCAGTATTCCAGCCTAGAGAGAACAAGTGATTTGAAAAGCATCATCATGGGCTTGGCATCTCTCGTTTTGAACGTTCTCATTATCCATCCTATCATTTTCTTTGCACGTGCGATCGTGGCACTGTTATGATCCTTGAAAGTGAGATCCTCAGACATTACTACTCCCAGGTCCCTTACATTATTTTTCCGCTCTATTGTATGGCCAGAGTCTGTAGTATACTCTGTTCTAGTTATTATCTCCTCCAGTTTTCCATAACGGAGTAGTTGGAATTTGTCCTCATTGAACATCATATTGTTTACCGTTGCCCACTGGAAAACTTTCTTTATATCTTCTTGAAGGCTCTTACTTCTGTGTTGGTGGGTCTTACTGCCGGTTTGGTGGGCCTTACTGCTGTGTTGGTGGGTCTTACTGCTGTGTTAGTGGGTCTTACTTCTGTGTTGGTAGGTCTTCTGTGTTGGTGGGTCTTACTTGTTTGTTGGAGGGTCTTACTTCTGTGTTGGTGGGTCTTACTTCTGTGTTGGTGGGTCTTACTTCTGTGTTGGAGGGTCTTACTTCTGTGTTGGCTGGTCTTACTGCTGAGTTGGTAGGTCTTACTGTTGTGTTGGCGGGTTTCACTGCTGTGTTAGTGGGTCTTACTTCTGTGTTAGTGGGTCTTACTTCTGTGTTGGTGGGTCTTACTTCTGTGTTGGAGAACCTTACTTCTGTGTTGGTGGGCCTTACTTCTGTGTTGGTGGGTCTTACTGCTGTGTTGGTGGGTCTTACTGCTGTGTTGGTGTGTCTTACTTCTGTGTTGGTAGGTCTTACTGCTGTGTTGGTGGGTCTTACTGCTATGTTTGTGGGTCTTACTTCTGTGTTGGTGGGTCTTACTGCTGTATTGGTGGGCCTTACTGCTCTGTTGGTGGGTCTTACTTCTGTGTTAGCGGGTCTTAATGCTGTGTTGGTGGGTCTTACTTCTTTGTTGGTGGGTCTTACTGCTGTGTTGGTGGGTCTTACTGCTTTGTTGGTGGGTTTTACTACTATCTTGTTGGTTCTTACTACTGTCTTGGTGGGTCTTACTACTGTGTTGGTGGCTCTTACTACTGCGTTGGTGTGTCTTACTTCTGTGTTTGTGGGTCTCACTACTGTGTTGGAGGGTCTTGCTTCTGTGTTTGTGGGTCTTACTACTGTGTTGGTGGGTCTTACTACTGTGTTGGTGGGTCTTACTTCTGTGTTGATGGGTCTTTCTGCTGTGTTGGTGGGTCTTACTACTCTGTTGGTGGGCCTTACTACTGTGTTGGTGGGTCTTACTACTGTGTTGGTGGGTCTTAATACTGTGTTGGTGGGTCTTACTACTGTGTTGGTGGGTCTTACTACTCTGATGGTGGGTCTTCCTACTGTGTTGGTGGGTGTTACTACTGTGTTGGGTGGTCTTACTACTGCGTTGGTGGGTCTTACTACTCTGATGGTGGGTCTTCCTACTGTGTTGGTGGGTGTTACTACTGTGTTGGGTGGTCTTACTACTGTGTTGGTGGGTCTTAATACTGTGTTGGTGGGTATTACTACTGTGTTGGTGGGCCTTACTACTGTGTTTGTGGGTATTACTACTGTGTTGGTGGGTCTTACTTCTGTGTTAGTGGGTCTTTTTTCTGTGTTGGTGGGTCTTACTGCTGTGTTGGTGGGTCTTACTGCTGTGTTGGTGGGTCTTATTGCTGTGTTGGTGGGTATTACTGCTGTGTTGGTGGGTCTTACTGCTGAGTTGGTGGTTCTTCGGTGTTGGTGGGTCTTACTACTGTGTTGACGGGTCTTACTTCTGTGTTGGTGGGTCATACTTCTGTGTTGGTGGGTTTTACTTCTGTGTTGGTGGGTCTTGCTTCTCTGTTGGTAGGTCTTACTTCTGTGTTGGTGGGTCTTGCTTCTGTGTTGGTGGGTCTTACTTCTGTGCTGGAGGGTCGTACTTCTGTGTTGGTGGGTCTTACTTCTGTGTTGGTGGTTACCTGGAGGTTATTCCGGGGATCAACGCCCTGCCGGCCCGGTCCATGACCAGGCCTCCCGATTGATCAGGGCCTGATCAACTAGGCTGTTACTGCTGGCCGCACGCAGTCCAACGTACGAGCCACAGCCCAGCTGATCCGGCACTGACTTTAGGTATCTGTCCAACTCTCTCTTGTTGGCAGCCAGGGGTTTATTGCCAATTCCCCTAATGCTTGATGGGAGGCTGTTGAACAGTCTTTTGCCTCGGACACCTATGGTGTTTTCCTTTAGTGTACCAATGGCGCCCCTACTTTTTATTGGGGGCATTTTGCATCGCCTGCCCAGTCTTCTACTTTCGTAGGGAAGGATTTCTATGTGCAGATTTGGGACCATTCCTTCCAAGATTTTCACAGTGTAGATTATGATATGTCTCTCCCTCCTGCGTTCCAACGAGAACAAGTCAAGTGCTTCCAAGCGTTCCCAGTAGTTAAGGTGCTTGACAGAACTTATACGTGCAGTAAAGGATCTCTGTTCACTCTCTAGACCTGCGATTTCACCTGCTTTGTATGCAGATGTTAATGTACAGCAGTATTCCAGCCTAGAGAGAACAAGTGATTTGAAAAGGATGATCACTGGCTTGGCATCTCTCGTTTTGAACGTTCTCATTATCCATCCTGTCATTTTCTTTGCACGTGCGATCGTGGCACTGTTATGATCCTTGAAAGTGAGATCCTCAGACATTACTACTCCCAGGTCCCTTACATTATTTTTTCCGCTCTATTGTATGGCCAGAGTCTGTAGTATACTCTGTTCTAGTTATTATCTCTTCCAGTTTTCCATAACGGAGTAGTTGGAATTTGTCCTCATTGAACATCATATTGTTTACCGTTGCCCACTGGAAAACTTTGTTTATATCTTCTTGGAGGTTCTTACTTCTGTGTTGGTGGGTCTTACTGCTGTGTTGGTGGGTCTTACTGCTGTGTTGGTGGGTCTTACTGCTGTGTTGGTGGGTCTTACTGCTGTGTTGGTGGGTCTTACTGCTGTGTTGTTGGGTCTTACTGCTGTGAAGGCTTACTCAGCCCTGTAACAACTTCAGTCAGTATTACCAAGGCTGGCTCCTCCTCAGGAAAATTAATGAATAGAAAAAGAAATAATTCACAAAGATAAACACTTTATTGTTTAGTAAAGCAAACAATGAAGAAAAATGAAAAATGAAAAAATGAAAAATGAAATGAATAAAATAACATTTGAACTCAACGCTAATATATATAGGGGTGTATGGTGTTGGTGACGCGTGTTTTTGAAATCATAGCAGTTGCTGATGATGGGGGGGGTCGCAGGTGTTGGTTACAACCCACCGGTTTGTTCTTCACAGTATAGCCGTGAGTATTCTATCCCGATGACAGGAAAGCAGGTTCTTTACCGCTGCAATGATGAGGGGTTCCGTCCTGCAATTTCATACAGGTGCACAGGTAATTAAATCCAAAAAGGGGAAG
Source organism: Cherax quadricarinatus (assembly GCF_038502225.1). Lineage (NCBI taxonomy): Eukaryota > Metazoa > Arthropoda > Malacostraca > Decapoda > Parastacidae > Cherax > Cherax quadricarinatus. The sequence goes on from NW_027195239.1 coordinate 93,312, forward strand.
TCTCAGGACGTTAGTCCATCTCCATCAATTCTACTCATTGATTGACAGGTGACCCTCTCTGTCATTCAAGCTGGAAAGATAGACAGGTTACCCACTGCTTGAGAAATCACTCTCCATTATAAGTACAATACCTAAAAGATGTGGTGATTATTACAACAGTCAACTTAGCGCAAGACTGAAAGGACTAAGTTTATTATTGGTCAAAATAAACCAATAAATCCACTAGAATACAAGGCAGGCATGTACTTACAATAGTGCTGGGAGATGTGAGTCTAGTGATTACTGTTTGGACCGGAGCCCCACACGTCACCTTTCGGGGAGAGGGGTAGAAGGAGGGGAAGGGATAGTGGGAGCTAGACTGACCCTACCTTAACAAGCAGCCGGCAATCAAACTATCACTTTAGGGTTGGGGGAGAAAAGGTGGGAATAGTTGGAGCTGGACTTACCCTACCTTAACAAGTAGCCGGCAAGCAAACTATTACTTTTGGGGAGGGGGAAAAAAGGCGGGAATAGCGGGAGCTTGACTTACCATACCTTAACAAGTAGCCGGCAATGAGAAAATTGTTACTATATACTCCCTCGCTACTTCTATCTATTGAACTTTTCCCTCACACTCCCCCATACGAAGACTTATAGTCAATGAGTATAAGAAGAATAGGCGAGAAAAAAGTTCTAACATGTGGAAGTCGCGTAAGGCAAGAAATCTTCTACTGACTGTCACGACTTAACCAGAGAAATAACTGGATGAACCATTGATATACACAATATGGAACTTAAAAGCTTGGAGTGCCAATGTCCACCTCAAGAGGCGACTGTTGGTTCCCTTAAAAGTTTCTAGGTATATCAAAGGTTTGCGGTCCGTTTCTAAAATGAATTCTTTTCCCTGCAAATAAAATTTAAGTTTGGAGATACCCCACACAAGGGCCAAACATTCCTTTTCTATGGTGGAGTATCTCGTTTCTGCGGGAAGGAGTTTCAGGCTTAGGAAGCATACATGGAAGGGAGTACCATCATGGTATTGTAGTAACACCGCACCTAAGCCAGTATTGGAGGCAGCAGTTCTTAAACAAAATGTTTTATTAATATCTGGAATCTTAAGTGTAGGGTCTTTCGAAAAGATACTTTTAATCTCATTAAACTTTTCCCGAGCTACGTCGAAAAGTTCAAGAGGTTCCTTCACAGACCTTTTAAGGAAGTCAGATAAGATGCCTATAACATCAGTAAGGTTCACGATAAACCGTGCATAAAAATTTACAGAACCAAGAAAGCTACGCATGAGCTTCTTGGTTTTGGGGAATTTAAATTCTAATAAAACTTTGATCTTACTGGGGAGAGGCTGCAGAGAGTTATTAGAAAGTATCAGTCCAAGATATCTAATCTTGTTATACCCAAGGAAGCATTTCTTCGGCTTGGCAGTGAGGCCATGTGAGCGTAACCTACGCAAAACTGATGTTAATGTTTGGATATGTTCGCCCCACGTGGATGTCATTACGTAAATGTTATCAAAATAAACTGAAACATTTGGCATATTACCCAAGACCTTTCTCATCAGTCTCACGTAGGTAGTACAGGCAGTTACCAAACCGAAGGGAATAGTTCTATATTCCATCAGTCCTTGGTGTGTAGGAAAAGCGGTGTACTGCTTAGAAGAAGGATTTAACATTACTTGATGATATGCCTGCGCAATATCAATCTCTGAAAAGAAGGAAGAATCATAAAATTTGTGTAGATCGCTATCTATTAAGGGCATAGGCTCAGCATCCCACCGAGTTATAGCATTAAGGCCTCTGAAGTCAATAGCAAGTCTATATGAATTATCCTCCTTCTTAACCATGACTACTGGTGAACAATATGAAGATACTGAAGGTTCAATGATCTTTAGTTTTAATAATTTGTCTACCTCTCGGTCAAATGCATCCCTAAGGTGAACTGGAACTGGGTATAATTTCCGTTTGATAGGATTGTCCGTCACTAAGTCAATCTTATGGACTACCGTGGAGGTAACACCTGGAATATCAGTAAAGACGTCTGAAAAGTTACTCACACATTGAAGTAGTTCATGTCTCTTATGGTCATCCAAAGATTCATTAATATTAACGTTGGTTGCGCCCGAGTGGTCAAGAGTCACCAAGTCATGTAGTTCTTCATCATAGTCTAAGTTAGAGGTGTCAATTACGCACACTTTACATTCTTCAGTTGTCTTATCAAGTTCGTGTGGAAAAACTAAGTCAAAGTTATTAAGGCAGTTAACCGAATTTCTTCTGTAATATTTCTTAAGGATGTTGATATGATAAAGCTTAGGTTTCCCCTTGACTTCTATGAGGTAGTCAACTTTCCCACAAATTTTTAATACTTTATATGGACCTTTCCATGCTACTAATAATTTATTTGACTTGATAGGCAAAAGTACAAGAACTTCATCCCTTACTTTAAAACTTCTCCTCTGACTTTTGGAATCAAAATAGGTTTTGTACTGGTCCATTGACAAGTGTAAGTTTTTCGAAACTATGTCAGAGGTCTCCTCAAGTTTGGATCTAAGGTCAAGGAGAAACTGGTAAGAAGACTGAACCTCAGCATTTACCTCCTCATTAGTCCATAAGTCATGAAGGATGGACAATGGGCCTCTGGCCTGTCTACCATAGAGAAGTTCAAAAGGTGAAAACCCCAAAGAGTCACTGGGAACTTCCCTCATGGCAAACAAAGCACAGGGTAGGTAACGATGCCACTCCTTAAGTTTAAGGGAGCAAAGTTTCCTTAAAATTGACTTTAGAATTGAATGCTGGCGCTCAATCCTCCCATTACAGCTGGGATGATAGGGTGTGGTGAAGAGAGGCTTCACTCCCAGAAGTTGGCATAGATGTTGCATTAAGTCAGATGTGAATTGTGTCCCACGGTCAGACAAAATTTCTCTAGGGATGCCCACTCTGGAGAAGATGGACAAAAGTGCTTCAGCCACCTCTGTAGTAGTTATGGTCTTTAAGGGAACGGCTTCAGGGAAACTCGAAGCATAATCAACTAATGTTAATATATATCTATGTCCCCCAGATGAAAGTGGAGATAAAGGACCAACGATGTCAATAGCTACTCTTTCAAAAGGTACCGTGAAGACTGGCATTTTGACCATAGGTACTCGCCTGGTACCTCGGGAGGATGACAGTTGGCAAACTTTACACGATCTACAATAGGTAGTGACATCTGAGGACATTTTTGGCCAAAAATAGGTTTCCCTAATTTTATTTAAGGTTTTACGGTGCGAGAAATGTCCGGCCACTGGCAGGTCATGAGCCATTTTAAGAACAGTTTCTCTGCATTGACTTGGAACAACTAAGATGGAATAGTCTATCTCATCTGAATTTAATTTGAATACTGACTTGTACAAGATACCTTTTATATGTTCAAATTTATATGAAAAGCTTTTCCTTTGGATAACTTGATTTTGTTTAGCGGCATTATGGCAATTCTGAAGAGAAGGGCAATTACGTTGTAAATTGACAAAGGAGTCCTTCGATATATCTAAAGGCTTAAAGTCAGGGAAAACCAAAGGATGGACAGTAGGAGAAGCCTGGGCTTTGGTCTGAGTCCTAGTCAAGACATTTATGGTATCGGAGGTGATATCTTCACTTTCATCTAACAAGTGAGCCGGTGATCCTACTACCTCGCTTTCGAGAGTAGCATCACTGGTTTTTAATCCCACACGAATCTCACGAGACATTGTCTCATCTGAACTTTCGAGGGGCTTCTCTGACTCTACAGGAAGAGGATCTGAAAAGCTTATGTCCATCTTTGGTGATGAAAGGTCAACCTCAGAAGGAAGAATGGCACCTTTTACATTACCTATTAGTACGGAGCAAGAAGTGATGGGAGCTAGTACGGCTTCAGACCAACCTGTGAACCATTTAGACCTAATGTAACAACGGATGGTAGGAAAAGTGTCCGTACGGCCCAAGTAGTCTGAAAGTATAGCAGAGGAATGAGTTTCTTTAAGGTTAGGGAACAGCTTATCAGAAATGACTATACATGTGCATCCAGTGTCTCGTAAAATGGTAGATACATTAAGTCCATTAACTGTTCCTGAACAGAAGGGTGCTTGGTCATTACAGTCTTTAAAACATCTTCCAACATTTTGGACCTTCTTAGAAGGACAATCTGGACGTTTATGTCCCTTAACACCACACAAATGACAAACAGGAATAAAAGAAGTCATTTTACTTTCCACTAGAGGCTTTGATTTCTTAAGGTCTGATGAACCCTTGCTCTTAGGGTTCGATCCCTTTAGGTCTTTATAGGAATTGTGAGCCTCAGCATACAGGTCAGCAGCCTCAGCAACTTCCTCAGCTTTAATCAGGTTACATTCTCTGATGAATGTTTGTATCTGATGGGGAAGAGCTGTCAGGAACTGGTCAGCAACCATGAAGTCTCTAAGAGATTCATAACTGCGATCAATTCCTGAACTCTCTATTCAAAAGTCGAACAAACGAAAGAGTGTAACCTGTAACTGCTGAAAGTTCTGGCCAGGTTGTAAGGTGGCATACCTGAAATCTTTCCTGTAAGAATTAGTGGTTTTTTGATATGCTTTAAGGATTGCCCTCTTCAGTAGGTTATAATTACATATGATATCCTGCGACAAAATTGCATAGATATTCAAGGCTGTACCAGAAAATAACATTTTCTGAGAGGACCCTTCCAGGCATAGCACCACACGCGTGGACGGTTACAAAGCATGGCTTGCTTCTGCAGTGTTTTAAAAATTGAGGTTGGAGAGTTGAAGGAGGAGGTCTTGCTTCTCCAGGAGGAGATTAGGAGGCTGAAGGTCCACCTCAATGGGTCTGGGAGAGAGTGTGAGGTGGCTGGAGTTGTGGGGAATGAGGCTTCTAGCAGTGAGGTGCAGTCTGTCTCTCGCTGTGAGGAGGCTGTAGTTGGGGAGGTAGCAACGGCTACCAGCAGTGAGGTGCAGTCCAGCACCTGCTACAAGTGGCGAGTGGTTCACAGTAATGGGAGGAGAATCAGGGTAAGGAAAGTTAAGAGTGAAGATCTGAAGGTAGGAAATCGCTTCTCTGTTCTTCACGATGAATGTACTTCAGTGGCCAGTGAAGGTAAGGGTACTACTGCTCCTGCTAATGGAGGTAAGCGCATTCTTGTGGTTGGTGACTCTCAGGTAAGATATATTGACCGTGCTTTTTGTAATAGGAATAAGAAGATGAGAGATAGAGTGTGCTTCACTGGAGCTGGTGTTGGGGACATAGTCAACAGGCTGGATAATATCATGTCAGGTAATGGGAACAAGCCCATTATCTGTCTCAGTGCTGGTGGAAATGATATTGGGAAGGGTAGGAGAGAAGAGCTGCTAGATAAGTACAGGTCAGCTATTGATTTCATTAAGTCTAAGGGAGGGATCCCAATCATATGTAGCATCTTGTCTAGAAGGGGAGTAGGAAATGAATGGTTGTCTAGGGCAATTGGTGTAAATTGCTGGCTAGACAGATACTGCAAGGAACTTGCAATCCCATTCATTGACAACTGGAACAACTTTTATGGCAAACATGATATGTATGCAAGGGATGGGGTACATCTCTCTGGGGCAGGGGTGGTAGCACTTGCAGACTCGATTGAGAAGGCCATTGGTGAAATGCCTATGATTTTAAACTGATGAAAGATAGAGGTATGGGTGTGTGTGGGAAACAAGCAGGTTGCAACACTTGGGTTGGAAACAGTAAATGTATAAAAGGCATTCAGCATGAAGTTATAAATAAAGACAATAGATCAGGTCAGTAAACAAAGGGGGACAGCAGAGGGCAGCAAGGGACTAGCTCCCTTAAGGTTTACTATACTAATAGCAGGAGTGTAAGAAATAAGATAGATGAGCTAAGATTAATTGCAAGTGCAGGAAACATAGATATTATTGCTATAACAGAGACCTGGCTCAATCTGAAAGATAGAGAGATGCCCTCTGAATGTCACATACAAGGCTATAAATTATTCCACACTGACAGGGTCAACAGGAAAGGTGGTGGAGTAGCGATGTATGTCAGAGACAATTTAAATTGTTGTGTTAGACAAGATATTAAATTAGAAGCATCAGCCACTGAATCTGTTTGGTTACAGCTTCTCGAGGGCCGAGAAAAACTAATTTTGGGTGTGATTTACAGGGCCCCAAATCTTGATAGGGAGTGCAGTAAACTTCTATGGGACGAAATTCGTAAGGCATCTACATACGAAAATATTGTGCTAATGGGAGATTTCAACTATAGACAGACTGACTGGAGCAATTTGACAGGAAATTTAGAGTCACGTGACTTTCTTGATACGATCCAGGATTGTTTTTTAAAACAGTTTGTGACAGAGCCTACTAGGGGAAATAACCTCCTTGACTTGGTTCTTGCCAGTAGGGAAACACTAATTAATAATCTTGAGGTTAATGATGAGCTTGGGGAAAGTGATCACAAATCACTCAGTTTTAATATATCATGGAATTCCCCTAATAATGGCAATCAAGTCTCCGTCCCTGACTTTCGCTTGGCTGATTTCATAGGACTGAAAAATTACTTAGGTGGGCTGAACTGGAATGACCTGACTAAGGGTCAGGTAGGTGGTGATGGTTGCCGATATGATGCTTTCCAGGGCATAGTTCTAGCTGCTCAGTCAAATTATGTTCCAAATAGGGAAATCAGATCAAACAAAAATGATCCTAAATAGATGAACAATAGATTAAAATATCTGATTGGTCAAAAGAGAGGCATATATAGACAAATCAAAAGAGGAGAGGGGCAATTAAGAAATCTATATATTCAGTTAAAGAGAGAAATAAAAAAGGGAATTAGAAAAGCAAAAAGAGATTATGAGGTTAAAGTTGCAAGAGAATCGAAGACTAACCCAAAAGGATTCTTTCAGGTATACAGAAGTAAGATCAGGGACAAGATAGGCCCACTCAAAAGTTCCTCGGGTCAGCTCACTGACAGTGATAAGGAAATGTGTAGAATTTTTAACACATACTTCCTCTCAGTTTTTACACAGGAGGATACCAGCGATATTCCAGTAATGATAAATTATGTAGAACAGGACGATAATAAACTGTGCTCGATTAGGGTCATGAGTGACATGGTTCTTAGGCAAATAGATAAATTAAAACCTAACAAATCCCCAGGCCCTGATGAACTGTATGCAAGGGTTCTAAAGGAATGTAAAGAGGAGCTTAGCACACCTTTGGCTAATCTTTTCAACATATCACTACAAACGGGCATGGTGCCAGATAAGTGGAAAATGGCAAATGTGATACCTATTTTCAAAACAGGTGACAGGTCCTTAGCTTCGAACTATAGACCAATAAGCCTAACCTCCATAGTGGGAAAATTTATGGAATCAATAATTGCCGAGGCAGTTCGTAGTCACCTTGAAAAGCATAAATTAATCAACGAATCTCAGCATGGTTTTACAAAGGGGCGTTCCTGCCTTACGAATTTATTAACTTTTTTCACTAAGGTATTTGAGGAGGTAGATCATGGTAATGAATATGATATTGTGTATATGGACTTCAGTAAGGCTTTTGACAGGGTCCCACATCAGAGACTATTGAGGAAAATTAAAGCACATGGAATAGGAGGAGAAATTTTTTCCTGGATAGAGGCATGGTTGACAAATAGGCAGCAGAGAGTTTGCATAAATGGGGAGAAATCAGAGTGGGGAAGCGTTACGAGCGGTGTTCCACAGGGGTCAGTGTTGGGCCCCCTGCTGTTCACAATCTACATAAACGACATAGATGAGGGCATAAAGAGCGACATCGGCAAGTTTGCCGATGACACCAAAATAGGCCGTCGAATTCATTCTGACGAGGACATTCGAGCACTCCAGGAAGATTTGAATAGACTGATGCAGTGGTCGGAGAAGTGGCAGATGCAGTTTAATATAGACAAATGCAAAGTTCTAAATGTTGGACAGGACAATAACCATGCCACATATAAACTAAAAATTGTAGATCTTAATATTACGGATTGCGAAAAATATTTAGGAGTTCTGGTTAGCAGTAATCTGAAACCAAGACAACAGTGCATAAGTGTTCGCAATAAAGCTAATAGAATCCTTGGCTTCATATCAAGAAGCATAAATAATAGGAGTCCTCAGGTTGTTCTTCAACTCTATACATCCTTGGTTAGGCCTCATTTAGATTATGCTGCACAGTTTTGGTCACCGTATTACAGGATGGATATAAATTCTCTGGAAAATGTACAAAGGAGGATGACAAAGTTGATCCCATGTCTCAGAAACCTTCCCTATGAGGATAGACTAAGGGCCCTGAATCTGCACTCTCTAGAAAGACGTAGAATTAGGGGGGATATGATTGAGGTGTATAAATGGAAGACAGGAATAAATAAAGGGGATGTAAATAGTGTGCTGAAAATATCTAGCCTAGACAGGACTCGCAGCAATGGTTTTAAGTTGGAAAAATTCAGATTCAGGAAGGATATAGGAAAGTACTGGTTTGGTAATAGAGTTGTGGATGAGTGGAAGAAACTCCCGAGTACAGTTATAGAGGCCAGAACGTTGTGTAGCTTTAAAAATAGGTTGGATAAATACATGAGTGGATGTGGGTGGGTGTGAGTTGGACCTGATAGCTTGTGCTACCAGGTCGGTTGCCGTGTTCCTCCCTTAAGTCAATGTGACCTGACCTGACTAGGTTGGGTGCATTGGCTTAAGCCGGTAGGAGACTTGGACCTGCCTCGCATGGGCCAGTAGGCCTTCTGCAGTGTTCCTTCGTTCGTATGTTCTTATGTTCTTATTCCTAACCTGGTAGCCCAGGTGTCAGCAGGCCATTCACAGAGGGTAGCGGTATTTTCAAACCTGATAATGTATGAAGTAATGTCTTCACCCTCTGTGAAGGGAGGTAAATTAGGTGTTGGAATATGTGCACTGACTGCACGTTGTTCCAATACTCCTTCCTCTAATTGTTGTTGTGTAAAAGTTAACTTTTTATTCTCTAATTCAAGGCGAGATTTTTCGAGCTTGCGATCCTTTTCTCTCTTTATTAACTCGAGTTCTCTAGCTTTTTCCTCAACTTCTCTATCCTTTGCTTTTTCCTCAAGTTCTCTTAATTTAACCTGTTCCTCACATATCTTAGCTTGTTCCTCACTTTCTCTATCCTTTGCTCTTTCCTCAAGTTCTCTAAATTTAACTTGTTCTTCACGTACTCTAGCTCTCTCCTCATGATCAAGTCTATCACGCTCCTTTTTGTCTTCTCTCTTTCTTTCTAACTGTCTTTCTTGGATTTCTCTCTCAATTCTCTCTCTCTCTTCTTTTTCTCTTCTCTTTCCCTTTCTAACTGTCTTTCTTCTCTCTCAATCTCTCTCTTTCAAGTCTTTCCTGGATCTTAGCACTAATGAAAGATTCTAAATTTTTCCCTGTTATCCCTAACTTACTTCCAGCGTTCATTCAAAACTGGTATTCCTCCATATTTGCAAGAATAACTTAAACTACCAGGGGAAAATGAAACGGGTATTAACCAAAACAGAGGGCTCAATTCCTGCTCTGCTCAAACTGTAAATAAATCAGAGGGCTCGATCCCTACTTCAATTAAACAATATGTATTAATTAAAACGAAGGGTTCTATGCCGGCTCCGACCAAACAGTAAGTAGAATGGGGTCACTTGACCATCCAATCTTCTCACCAACAAATCAAGAGTGTCCAACGACAGTTCCCTTGATAAAATAAAGAGCTCAATGAAACAAATTGTCACTGGAAAATCTCGGGTCCCTAGAGTCTAATCCTCCAAAGTGTTTCAAGCTCACACAAAAATAGATGGCAGAATTAACTAGTATTCCTGCCTTGACTTGACTTACAATAAATTGAGACTATAACAATCACCAAATCTTTTAAATACCTGTACTGTAGTCCTACCATAGAGTATGATTACTCATGGCTGGTGGTAACCGTCTGTGGTATGCAGCGTTGAAGTTCCAATGGTAGATTCGAGATGGAGTTGAATCTTGATTCAGTAGAGTTGATCCTGGCAAGGTCGCCACTTGTGAAGGCTTTCTCAGCCCTGTAACAACTTCAGACAGTATTACCAAGGCTGGCTCCTCCTCAGGAAAATTAATGAATAGAAAAAGAAATATTTCACAAAGATAAACACTTTATTATTTATTAAAGCAAACATAAAACAATAAAACATGAAAGGTATATCCTATTTGAAAGAAAAATGAAAAATGAAATGAATAAAATAACATTTGAACTCAACGCTAATATATATAAAGGTGTCTGGTGTTGGTGACACTGAGTGTTGTTGAAATCGTAGCAGTTGCTGATGATGGGGGAGGGTCGCAGGTGTTGGTTACAACCCACCGGTTTGTTCTTCACAGTATAGCCTTGAGTATTCTAACCCGATGACAGGAAAGCAGGTTCTTTACCGCTGCAATGATGAGGGGTTCCGTCCTGCAATTTCATACAGGTGCACAGGTAATTAAATCCAAAAAGGGGAAGTCTCAGGACGTTAGTCCATCTCCATCAATTCTACTCGTTGATTGACAGGTGACCCTCTCTGTCATTCAAGCTGGAAAGATAGACAGGTTACCCACTGCTTAAGAAATCACTCTCCATGATAAGTACAATACCTAAAAGATGTGGTGATTATTACAACAGTCAACTTAGAGCAAGTCTGAAAGGACTAAGTTTATTATTGGTCAAAAGTGAAGCTTTCAACCAATAAATCCACTAGAATACAAGGCAGGCATGTACTTACAGTAGAGCTGGGAGCTGTGAGTCTAGTGATTTGGACCGGAGCCCCACACGTCACCTTTCGGGGGGGGGGGGGAAGAAGGAAGGGAAGGGATAGCAGGAGCTAGACTGACCCTACCTTAACAAGCAGCCGGCAATCAAACTATCACTTTAGGGGTGGGGAGAAAAGGTGGGAATAGCGGGAGCTTGACTTACCCTACCTTAACAAGTAGCCGGCAATGAAACTATTGTTACTATATACTCCCTCGCTACTTCTATCTATTCAACTTTTCCCTCACACTACTGTGTTAGTGGGTCTTACTTCTGTGTTGGTGGGTCTTACTTCTGTGTTGGTGGGTCTTACTTCTGTGTTGGAGGGTCTTACTTCTGTGTTGGTGGGTCTTACTTCTGTGTTGGAGGGTCTTACTTCTGAGTTGGTGGGTCTTACTTCTGTGTTGGTGGGTCTTACTTTTGTGTTGGTGGGTCTTACTGCTTTGTTGGTGGGTCTTACTGCTGTGTTGGTAGGTCTTTCTGCTGTGTTGGTGGGTCTTACTGCTTTGTTGGTGGGTCTTACTTCTGTGTTGGTGTTCTTATTTCTGTGTTGGTGGGTCTTACTGCTTTGTTGGTGGGTCTTACTGCTGTGTTGTTGGGTCTTACTGCTTTGTTGGTGGGTCTTACTTCTGTGTTGGTGGGTCTTACTGCTGTGTTGGTGGGTCTTACTGCTGTGTTGGTGGGTCTTACTACTGTGTTGGTGGGTCGTACTGCTGTGTTGGTGGGTCTTACTGCTGTGTTGGTGGGTCTTACTGCTGTGTTAGTTGGTCTTACTGCTGTGTTGGTGGGCCTTACTGCTGTGTTGGTGGGTCTTACTTCTGTGTTAGTGCGTCTTAGTGCTGTGTTGGTGGGTCTTACTGCTGTGTTGTTGAGTCTTACTTCTGTGTTAGTGGGTCTTACTACTCTGTTGGTGGGTCTTACTACTGTGTTGGTGGGTCTTACTGCTGTGTTGATTGGTCTTACTGCTGTGTTGTTGAGTCTTACTTCTGTGTTAGTGGGTCTTACTACTCTGTTGGTGGGTCTTACTGCTGTGTTGGAGGGTCTTAGTGCTGTGTTGGTGGGTCTTACTGCTGTGTTAGTGGGTCTCGGTTTGAGCCTCTTGTCAAAGCCTTGTTTACCATGACTCTCTCGTTCAAATCGACCTCTTCCACCAACTGCTAGATATGAGGTAAGGTTTTGTTCGGGTTTTTAACCCCGGGGGGTTAACCAACCAGGATAACCCAAGAAAGTCAGTGCGTCGTCGAGGGACTGCCTGTCTTATTTCGATTGCTGTCCTCAATGTTATCCCCCAAGATGCGACCCACACCAGTCGACTAATTCCCAGGTACCTACTTGCTAGGTGAACAGGATGACAGGTATAAGGAAACGCGTCGAATGTTTCCACTCTTGCCGGGAATCGAACCTGGACACTCAGCGTGTAAAGCGAGAACTCTGCCAGAAAGGCCACGGGGCCCAGCAATTTGTGAATGGAGCTGCCCATCATTATATATATGTATATATACTTGTGTAGCCATGTGTAAGTGCTTGTGTCACCATGTATACATGAATGTGACACCTGGTGGATGTGTATCAGTCACCTTGTGAATATATCTTTGCTTCTAGCTTGGTCGGCATACTTCGCGGCTCACACACTGAGGGAAAGGCATCGCTCCCAGTTTTGCATGTTTCCTCACTAATCACAATTGAGCGAGAAACTAATGTGAAGAACCTGTGAGTGATAATGTCAGAGGATCTCACCTTCAAAGAACACAACAATATATCTACTGCATCCGCTAGGAAAATGATAGGATGGATAATGAGAACCTTCAAAACTAGGGACTAAGCCCATGATGATTCTCTTCAAATCGCTTGTTCTCTCTAGACTGGAATACTTCTGTACACTAACTTCTCCCCTTCAAGGCAGATGAAATTGCTGACCTGGAGAGTGTACAAAGAACTTTCACGGCACACATAAGTACAATTAAGCACCTAAATTACTAGGAACAGTTGAAGTCCCTTGATTGTATTCCCTGGAATAAAGGCGAGAAAAATACATGATAATATACGCTTGGAAAAACCTAAAGGGACTGGTATCAAACTTGGACACGAAAATCACTCCCTACAAAAGATTCGGCAGGAGATGCAACGACTACACTGAGAGACAACACAATAAGTGTCAGGGGCCGAATTCTGTTGAACTGCCTCTCAGCATACATAAAGGGGATTACCAATAGACCCATGACTGTTTTCAAGAGGACACTGGACAGGCACCTAAGGTCAGTAACTGATCAGCCGGGCTGGGGTTCGTACGTCGGTTTGAGTGCGGCCAGCAGTAACAACTTGATTGATCAGACCCCTGATCCAACACGAGGCCTGGTCTAAGACCGGGCAGGGGTGGCGTTGACCCCCGAAACCTTCTCCACGTATACCTAGCAGTAATTAGGTACCTGCGTATTGTAGGTCGCATTCTGAGAGACAAGATTAACTTAAATATAAAGTTCTTTTCAGCGTAGACAGAGAACTTAATAAATGTAAAAGGACCACGACTCTTCAGTACCATCCCTTCATATATAAGGTGAATCACTAACACTCTACTGTTCCTCAAAATAATTTCTGATCAGCCGGGTTGTGGTGGGCTTACGTTGGATTGCAGGTGGAGGGCACTAGCCACTTGATCGATCAGGCCAGCAACCAGGAGGCCTGGACTGGGACCGGGCCGCGGGGGCGGTGACCCCCGGATGCGTTTCCAGGTCATCTCGAAGTAAATAGTGTCCTCGAACGTTAGTTGTCAAAGGCACTAGTCGAGAAATATTTGGCCAACTTTTAGTATTGTGTGTGTGTGTGTGTGTGTGTGTGTGTGTGTGTGTGTGTGTGTGTGTGTGTGTGTGTGTGTGTGTGTGTGTGTGTGTGTGTGTGTGTGTGTGTGTGTGTGTGTGTGTGTGTGTGTGTGTGTGTGTGTGTGTGTGTGTGTGTGTGTGTGTGTGTGTGTGTGTATGTGTGTGTGTGTGTGTGTATGTGTGTGTGTGTGTGTGTGTGTGAGTGTGTGTGTGTGTGTGTGTGTGTATATGTGTGTGTGTGTGTGTGTGTGTGTGTGTATGTGTGTGTACTCACCTAGTTGTACTCACCTAGTTGATGTTGCGGGGGTCGAGTCCGAGCTCCTGGCCCCGCCTCTTCACTGATTGCTACTAGGTCACTCTCCCTGAGCCGTGAGCTTTATCATACCTCTGCTTAAAGCTATGTATGGATCCTGCCTCCACTACATCGCTTCCCAAACTATTCCACTTACTGACTACTCTGTGGCTGAAGAAATACTTCCTAACATCCCTGTGATTCATCTGTGTCTTCAGCTTCCAACTGTGTCCCCTTGTTACTGTGTCCAATCTCTGGAACATCCTGTCTTTGTCCACCTTGTCAATTCCTCTCAGTATTTTGTATGTCGTTATCATGTCCCCCCTATCTCTCCTGTCCTCCAGTGTCGTCAGGTTGATTTCCCTTAACCTCTCCTCGTAGGACATACCTCTTAGCTCTGGGACTAGTCTTGTTGCAAACCTTTGCACTTTCTCTAGTTTCTTCACGTGCTTGGCTAGGTGTGGGTTCCAAACTGGCGCCGCATACTCCAATATGGGCCTAACGTACACGGTGTACAGGGTCCTGAATGATTCCTTATTAAGATGTCGGAATGCTGTTCTGAGGTTTGCTAGGCGCCCATATGCTGCAGCAGTTATTTGGTTGATGTGCGCTTCAGGAGATGTGCCTGGTGTTATACTCACCCCAAGATCTTTTTCCTTGAGTGAGGTTTGTAGTCTCTGACCCCCTAGACTGTACTCCGTCTGCGGCCTTCTTTGCCCTTCCCCAATCTTCATGACTTTGCACTTGGTGGGATTGAACTCCAGGAGCCAATTGCTGGACCAGGTCTGCAGTCTGTCCAGATCCCTTTGTAGTTCTGCCTGGTCTTCGATCGAGTGAATTCTTCTCATCAACTTCACGTCATCTGCAAACAGGGACACCTCAGAGTCTATTCCTTCCGTCATGTCGTTCACAAATACCAGAAACAGCACTGGTCCTAGGACTGACCCCTGCGGGACCCCGCTGGTCACAGGTGCCCACTCTGACACCTCGCCACGTACCATGACTCGCTGCTGTCTTCCTGACAAGTATTCCCTGATCCATTGTAGTGCCTTCCCTGTTATCCCTGCTTGGTCCTCCAGTTTTTGCACCAATCTCTTGTGTGGAACTGTGTCAAACGCCTTCTTGCAGTCCAAGAAAATGCAATCCACCCACCCCTCTCTCTCTTGTCTTACTGCTGTCACCATGTAATAGAACTCCAGTAGGTTTGTGACACAGGATTTCCCGTCCCTGAAACCAGGTTGGCTGCTGTTGATGAGATCATTCCTTTCTAGGTGTTCCACCACTCTTCTCCTCATAATCTTCTCCATGATTTTGCATACCATACATGTCAGTGACACTGCTCTGTAGTTGAATGCTTCATGTCTGTCTCCTTTTTTAAAGATTGGGACTACATTTGCTGTCTTCCATGCCTCAGGCAATCTCCCTGTTTCGATAGATGTATTGAATATTGTTGTTAGGGGTACACATAGCGCCTCTGCTCCCTCTCTCAATACCCATGGGGAGATGTTATCTGTCCCCATTGCCTTTGAGGTATCTAGCTCACTCAGAAGCCTCTTCACTTCTTCCTCGGTTGTGTGCACTGTGTCCAGCACTTGGTGGTGTGCCCCACCTCTCCGTCTTTCTGGAGTCCCTTCTGTCTCCTCTGTGAACACTTCTTTGAATCTCTTGTTGAGTTCTTCACATACTTCTTGTTGTCTCTCCTCCTTCCTTCCTTCCTTAGCCTGATTACCTGGTCCTTGACTGTTGTTTTCCTCCTGATGTGGCTGTACAACAGTTTCGGGTCAGATTTGGCTTTCGCTGCTATGTCATTTTCATATTGTCTTTGGGCCTCCCTTCTTATCTGTGCATATTCGTTTCTGGCTCTACGACTGTTCTCCTTATTCTCCTGGGTCCTTTGCCTTCTATATTTCTTCCATTCCCTAGCACACTTGTTTTTTGCCTCCCTGCACCTTTGGGTAAACCATGGGCTCATCCTGGCTTTTTCATTAATCCAGTTACCCTTGGGTACAAACCTCTCCTCAGCCTCCTTGCATTTTGTTGCTACATATTCCATCATCTCATTAACTGGCTTCCCTGCCAGTTCTCTGTCCCACTGAACCCCGTTCAGGTAGTTCCTCATTCCTGTTTAGTCCCCTTTCTTGTAGTTTGGCTTCATTCGTCCTGGCCTTCCTGCTTCTCCCCCCACTTGTAGCTCTACTGTGTATTCGAAGCTTAAAACTACATGGTCACTGGCCCCAAGGGGTCTTTCATATGTGATGTCCTCGATATCTGCACTACTCAAGGTGAATACTAAGTCCAGCCTTGCTGGTTCATCCTCTCCTCTCTCTCTTGTAGTGTCCCTTACGTGTTGGCACATGAAGTTTTCCAGTACCACCTCCATCATCTTAGCCCTCCATGTATCTTGGCCCCCATGTGGGTCCAAGTTCTCCCAATCGATCTCCTTGTGGTTAAAGTCACCCATGATCAGGAGCTTTGCCCTGCATGCATGAGCTCTTCTGGCCACTCTAGCCAGTGTGTCAACCATCGCTCTATTGCTCTCGTCGTACTCTTGCCTTGGCCTCCTGCTGTTCTGTGGTGGGTTATACATCACTGCTATTACCACCTTGGGACCTCCAGAGTGAAGTGTTCCCACTATGTAATCACTTTCTTCTCCGCTGTCTCCTCTCTCCAGCTCATCAAAATTCCAGCGATTTTTGATCAGCAACGCCACTCCTCCACCCCCCCTGTTCCCTCTGTCTTTCCTCAGGATTTGGTATCCCGTTGGAAAGATGGCATCTGTTATCATACCTGTAAGCTTGGTTTCTGTGAGAGCTATGATGTCCGGTGATGCTTCTTTGACTCTTTCATGCCACTCCTCCCACTTATTTGTTATTCCATCAGCGTTTGTGTACCATACCTTCAGTTTCCTTTCCAGCACTGTGGTTTGGGGGGCCTGTGAGGGTGGGAGACCTGGTGGCATACTGTGGGATTCTATAGCTCGGTGTTGGGTGGAGGCTGTGGGTATGGATTGTAGTGTGTGTTGGGATTGTGTGATAGGTTGTATGGTTCTGAGAATAGTTGTGTGTGTGCTTGCCCTTGCTGTTCTGTTCTGCTCTGACTGACCTCTGCTGGTTCCCTCCTTGTCTCTTTTCCTAGCTCCTTTCGCTTTTTTGTCCTCTCCCTCAGCTGCTGTCATTCTGATTTTGTTCTGTCTCTGTCTAGGAACACCCTCTTGTACTCTTCCGAGTATTTCAATCGTGGTTTCTCTTGGAGGATCCTGTTCCGCACTGTTTCCGTCCTGAGAATCAGCTTGATTGGTCGGTTTCTCCCCTTCGAGTACCCCCCTATTCTCTGAAAATTTACAATCTCGTCCATCTCTTCACCTATTTCCGTGATGATTTTCTCAATCTCCTTTCTTTCTTCCTGCTGCCTTTCAGTGTGTGTCCTTTCCTCTCTCTCCTGAAGCCCATGGATAAACACTGATTTTGCCCTTTCTTCCTCCCATTGCCTCACCCTCTGTGACTCTGGATCCTGCCTGTATGTGGTCAGTTTCTCCCTTGATTTTTCCAGTGGCTCTTGATAGCCTGGTTGTGCCTCAGCATTCGACCTATCACCCTCTCCATCTGCAACCAGCTGATCTTCCCTTTCATTCCTTGGTCCTCCTTGGCAGACTGATATGACCTTAGCATAATTCATAATTCCTTCCTTCCTGTTCGGCCTCGCAGCTTCATATGCTGTGTCTTCTCTGGCCACTGCCCCTGTAACTCGCTTCAGCCTATTTATCTCAACTTCTAGGACCCTTATCTTGGCTACTGCAGTTTCGACTTGTGCCTCCCAATTCTTTGTCTCCTTCTCCAACCTCTTTTCCAATTTCACAGAGAGCTCTTTCTCCATTTTTTCAGAAAGCTCTCCTAATTTTCTCTCCCACTCTTGTTCCATCCTTTTCCACTGCTCTTCCATCCACTCCTCCCTACCAGAACCATTCTCATCTGATCCTTGGTTCCTGCGAGTCCCCACCATTTTTTTTTTTTTTGTGAGAGAAGAGAGAAGGGAAAGGTAGAGGGGGGAGAGAGAGTGAAGGGAAGAGTAGGAGAGGGGAGAGTTAGAAGGGAAAATGGGGATGAGAGAGAGCAAGAGAGAGAGAGAGAGCAAGAGAGAGAGAGAGAGAGAGAGAGAGAGAGAGAGAGAGAGAGAGAGAGAGAGAGAGAGAGAGAGAGAGAGAGGAGAGAGAGAGGGAGAGGGAGAGAGGGAGAGAGAGAGAGAAAGAGAAGGCAAAGAGGGGGAGAGAGAGGGGGCAGAGAGGGGGAGAAGGGGGAAAGAGGGGGGAGATGGATGAGCGAGAGGGGAGAGAGGCTAGGGGGAGAGGGAGGGGAGGATGGGAGAGAGATGGGGAAAGGGAGAGATAATGGGAGGGGACAGATGTTAGAGGGGGAGAGATGTTAGAGGGGGGGAGGTGTTAGAGGTAAGAGATGTTAGAGGGGAGAGATGGGAGAGGAAAGAGAGAGAGAGAGATAGGTAGAGAGTGATAGGTAGAGAGAGAGATATAGGTAAAGAGTGAGAAAGGTAGAGATAGGTCTAATTAGGGTAGAAAGAGGGGGGGGAGAGGAGAAAGGTTCAGATGGTCAGTTCACAGGACGGTGTGAAATCCTGTGTATGTGTGTGTGTGTGTGTGTGTGTGTGTGTGTGTGTGTGTGTGTGTGTGTATGTGTGTGTGTGTGTGTACTCACCTAGTACTCACCTAGTTGAGGTTGCGGGGATCGAGTCCGAGCTCCTGGCCCCGCCTCTTCACTGATCGCTACTAGGTCACTCTCCCTGAGCCGTGAGCTTTATCATACCTCTGCTTAAAGCTATGTATGGATCCTGCCTCCACTACATCGCTTCCCAAACTATTCCACTTACTGACTACTCTGTGGCTGAAGAAATACTTCCTAACATCCCTGTGATTCATCTGTGTCTTCAGCTTCCAACTGTGTCCCCTTGTTACTGTGTCCAATCTCTGGAACATCCTATCTTTGTCCACCTTGTCAATTCCTCTCAGTATTTTGTATGTTGTTATCATGTCCCCCCTATCTCTCCTGTCCTCCAGTGTCGTCAGGTTGATTTCCCTTAACCTCTCCTCGTAGGACATACCTCTTAGCTCTGGGACTAATCTTGTTGCAAACCTTTGCACTTTCTCTAGTTTCTTTACGTGCTTGGCTATGTGTGGGTTCCAAACTGGTGCCGCATACTCCAATATGGGCCTAACGTACACGGTGTACAGGGTCCTGAATGATTCCTTATTAAGATGTCGGAATGCTGTTCTGAGGTTTGCTAGGCGCCCATATGCTGCAGCAGTTATTTGGTTGATGTGCGCTTCAGAAGATGTGCCTGGTGTTATACTCACCCCAAGATCTTTTTCCTTGAGTGAAGTTTGTAGTCTCTGGCCCCCTAGACTGTACTCCGTCTGCGGTCTTTTTTGCCCTTCCGCAATCTTCATGACTTTGCACTTGGTGGGATTGAACTCCAGGAGCCAATTGCTGGACCAGGTCTGCAGCCTGTCCTGATCCCTTTGAAGTTCTGCCTGGTCTTCGATCGAGTAAATTCTTCTCATCAACTTCACGTCATCTGCAAACAGGGACACCTCAGAGTCTATTCCTTCCGTCATGTCGTTCACAAATACCAGAAACAGCACTGGTCCTAGGACTGACCCCTGTGGGACCCCGCTGGTCACAGGTGCCCACTCTGACACCTCGCCACGTACCATGACTCGCTGCTGTCTTCCTGACAAGTATTCCCTGATCCATTGTAGTGCCTTCCCTGTTATCCCTGCTTGGTCCTCCAGTTTTTGCACCAATCTCTTGTGTGGAACTGTGTCAAACGCCTTCTTGCAGTCCAAGAAAATGCAATCCACCCACCCCTCTCTCTCTTGTCTTACTGCTGTCACCATGTCATAGAACTCCAGTAGGTTTGTGACACTGGATTTCCCGTCCCTGACACCATATTGGCTGCTGTTGATGAGATCGTTCCTTTCTAGATGTTCCACCACTCTTCTCCTGATAATCTCCATGATTTTGCATACTATACATGTGTGTGTATGTGTGTGTGTGTGTGTGTGTGTGCGTGTGTGTGTGTGTGTGTGTGTGTGTGTGTGTGTGTGTGTATGTGTGTGTGTGTGTGTGTGTGTGTATGTGAGTGAGTGTGTACTCACCTATTTGTAGTCACCTATTTGTGGTTGCAGGGGTCCAGTCATAGTTCCTGGCCCCGCCTCTTCATTGATTGCTACTGGGCCCTCTCTCTCTGCTCCCTGAGCTTTATCAAAGCTCGTCTTGAAACTATGTATGGTTCCCGCCTCCACTACGTTACTTTCTAGGTTATTCCACGGCCTGACAACTCTATGACTGAAGAAATACTTCCTAACATTCCTTTGACTCATCTGAGTCTTCAACTCCAATTGTGACCTCTTGTTTCTGTGTCCCTTCTCTGGAACATCCTGTCTTTATCCACCTTGTTCATTCCGTGCAGTATTTTATATGTCGTTATCATGTCTCCCCTGACCCTCCTGTCCTCCAGTACCGTCAGGCCAATTTCCCTTAACCTTTCTTTGTAGGATAATCCCCGTAGCTTTGGGACTAGTCTTGTTGCAAATCTTTGCACTTTCTCTAATTTCTTGACCTGTTTGACGAGGTGTGGATTCCAAACTGGTGCTGCATACTCCAGTATGGGCTTGACATAAGTGGTGTATAGAGTCTTGAACGATTTCTTACTGAGGTATCGGAAGGCTATCCTTATGTTTGCCAGGCGCCCGTATGCTGCAGCAGTTATCTGATTGATGTGCGCCTCAGGAGATGTGCTCGGTACTATACTCACCCCAAGATCTTTTTCCTTGAGTGAGGTTTGCAGTCTTTGGCCACCTAGACTATACTGTGTCTGCGGTCTTCTTTGCCCTTCCCCGATCTTCATGACTTCGCATTTGGCAGGGTTAAATTCAAGGAGCCAGTTGCTGGACCAGGCTTGTAGCCTGTCCAGGTCTCTTTGTAGTCCTGCCTGATCCTCGACCAATTTGATTCTCCTCATTAACTTCACATCATCTGCAAACAAGGACACTTCTGAATCTATTCCTTCCGTTATGTCGTTCACATATACCAAAAGCAGCACAGGTCCTAGGACTGACCCCTCTGGAACCCCGCTTGTCATAGGCGCCCATTCTGACTCCTCGTCACGTACTATGCATCGTTATTGCCTCCCTGTCAGGTATTCTCTGATCCATTGCAGTGCCTTTCCTGTTATGTGTGCCTGATCCTGTAGCTTTTACAGTAACCTCTTGTGAGAAACTGTGTCGAAAGCCTTCTTGCAGTCTAAGAAAATGTAGTCTATCCTCCCCTCTCTCTCTTGTCTTACTTCTGTCACATTGTCATGAAACTCCAGTAAGTTTGTGACACAGGATTTTCCTTCCCTGAAACCGTGGTGATTGTCGATTATACACTTGTTTCTTTCCAGGTGCTTCAACACTCTCCTGATGATCTTTTCCATGACTTTGCATTCTATACACATTAGTGAAACAGGTCTGTAGTTTAATGCCTCGTGTCTGTCTCCTTTTTTAAAAATTGTGACTACATTTGCAATCTTCCATACCTCAGGGAGTTGCCTAGTTTCAATGGATGTGCTGAAGATCTTTGTTAGTGGCACACACAGCATCTCTGCTCCCTCTCTAAGGACCCAGGGAGAGATGTTGTCTGGTCTCACCGCCTTTGAGGTATCAAGTTCACATAGCAGCCTCTTCACGTCCTCTTCGGTTATGTGAACCTCATTCAACACTTGTTGGTGTACCTCACTGTTCTGATTTCCTGGAGTCCTACCAGTTTCCACTGTAAATACTTCTTTAAATCTCGTGTTGAGCTCCTGACATACCTCTCGGTCGTTTTTTGTTTCGTGTACTCACGTAATTGTGGTTGCAGTGGTCGAGGCTCAGCTCCTGGACCCGCCTCTTCACTGAGTGCTACTAAGTCCTCTCTCTTCCAGCTGCATAAGCTTTATCATACCTCATCTTAAAGCTATGTATGGTTCCTGTCTCCACTACCTCACTTGCTAGGCTATTCCACTTCCTGACTACTCTATGACTGAAGAAATACTTCCTAACATACCTTTGATTCATCTGGGTCTTCAACTTCCAATTGTGACCTCTTGTTTCTGTGTCCCATCTTTGGAACATCCTGTCTCTGTCCAACTTGTCTATTCCACGCAGTATTTTGTATGTTGTTATCATGTCTCCCTTAACCCTCCTGTCCTTCAGTGTCGTCAGGCCGATTTCAATCAACCTCTCTTCGAAGGACATTCCCCTTAGCTCTGGGACTAACTTTGTCGCAAACCTTCGCACTTTCCCAAATTTCTTGACGTGCTTGATCAAGTGTGGGTTCCAAACAGGTGCTGCATACTCCAATATGGGCCTCACGTACACGGTGTGTGTGTGTATGTATGTGTGTGTGTGTGTGTGTGTGTGTGTGTGTGTGTGTGTGTGTGTGTGTGTGTATGTGTATGTGTGTGTGTATGTGTGTGTGCGTGTGTGTGTGTGTGTATGTTTGTGCGTATGTGTGTGTGTGTGTGTGTGTACTCACCTAGTTGTACTCACCTAGTTGAGGTTGCGGGGGTCGAGTCCGAGCTCCTGGCCCCGCCTCTTCACTGATCGCTACTAGGTCACTCTCCCTGAGCCGTGAGCTTTATCATACCTCTGCTTAAAGCTATGTATGTGTGTGTGTGTGTGTGTGTGTGTGTGTGCGTGTGTGTGTGTGTGTGTGTGTGTGGTGTGTGCGTGTGTGTGTGTGTGTGTGTGTGTGTGTGTGTGTGTGTGTGTGTGTGTGTGTGTGTGTGTGTGTGTGTGTGTGTGTGTGTGTATGTGTGTGCGTGTGTGTGTGTACTCACCTAATTGTACTCACCTAATTGTGGTTGCAGGGGTCGAGACTCAGCTCCTGGCCCCGCCTCTTCACTGATCGCTACTGGGTCCTCTCTCTTTCTGCTTCCTTAGCTTTGTCATACCTCTTCTTAAAACTATGTATGGTTTCTGCCTCCACTACTTCACTTGCTAGGCTATTCCACTTGCTGACGACTCTATGACTGAAGAAATACTTCCTAACGTCCCTGTGACTCGTCTGAGTCTTCAGCTTCCAGTTGTGACCCCTTGTCCCTGTGTCCCCTCTCTGGAACATCCTATCTCTGTCCACCTTGTCTATTCCCCGCAGTATCTTGTATGTCGTTATCATGTCTCCCCTGACCCTTCTGTCCTCCAGTGTCGTCAGTCCGATTTCCCTTAACCTTTCCTCATACGACATTCCCTTGAGCTCTGGGACTAGCCTTGTTGCAAACCTTTGTACTTTCTCTAACTTCTTGACGTGCTTGACCAGGTGTGGGTTCCAGACTGGTGCTGCATACTCCAGTATGGGCCTAACATACACAGTGTACAGTGTCTTGAACGATTCCTTATTAAGGTATCGGAACGCTATTCTCATGTTTGCCAGGCGCCCGTATGCTGCAGTGGTTATTTGGTTGATGTGTGCCTCCGGTGATGTGCTCGGTGTTATGGTCACCCCAAGGTCTTTCTCCCTGAGTGAGGTCTATAGTCTTTGTCCACCTAGCCTATGCTCTCTCTGCGGTCATCTTTGCCCCTCCCCAATCTTCATGATTTTGCATTTGGCTGGATTGAATTCGAGAAGCCAGTTACTGGACCACATGTCCAGCCTGTCCAGGTCTCTTTGCAGTCCTGCCTCATCCTCGTCCGATTTAATTCTTCTCATCAACTTCACGTCATCTGCGAACAGGGACACTTCAGAGTCTATTCTTTCCATCATGTCGTTCACATATATCAAAAATAGCACTGGTCCTAGAACTGACCCCTGTGGGACCCCGCTCGTAACAGGCGCCCACTGTGATACCTCTTCACGTACCTTGACTCGTTGCTGCCTCCCTGTCAGGTATTCCCTTATCCATTGCAGTGCCCTCCCTTTTACATGCGCCTGATCCTCCAGCTTCTGCACTAATCTCTTGTGGGGAACTGTGTCAAAGGCCTTCCTGCAGTCTAGGAAAACGCAATCTACCCACCCCTCTCTCTCGTGTCTTACTTCTGTTACCTTGTCATAAAACTCCAGTAGGTTTGTGATACAAGATTTGCTTTCCATGAACCCATGCTGGTTTTCATTTATAATCTTGTTCCTTTCCAGGTGTTCAACCACTCTCCTCCTGATAATCTTCTCCATGACTTTGCACACAATACATGTCAGAGACATAGGTCTGTACTTTAGTGCCTCATTTCTGTTTCATTTCTTAAATATGGGGACTACATTAGCTGTCTTCCATTTCTCATGTAGTTGCCCAGTTTCAAGGGATGTGTTGAAGATTGTGGTTAGAGGCACGCACAGCATCTCTGCTCCTTCTCTAAGGACCCATGGGGAGATGTTGTCCGGTCCCATCGCCTTTGAGGTGTCAAGGTCACTCAAGAGCTTCTTCACCTCCTCCTCAGTTGTTCGTATGTCATCCAACACTTGTTGGTATATTCCCTCTTGATGTTCCCTTCTGTGCTGTCTTCCCACAGCCCTTCCTGTCTCTACTGTAAAAACTTCCTTAAATCTCCTGTTCAGCTCCTCACATACCTCCTGATCATTTCTTGTGAGTTCTCCACCTTCTGTCCTTAATATGATTACCTGATCTTTGACTGTTGTCTTCCTCCTGATGTGGCTATACAACAGTTTCGGGTCAGTCTTGATTCTCGATGCTATGTCATTTTCATACTGTCGCTGGGCCTCCCTCCTTACCTGCGCCTACTCATTCCTGGCTCTGCAACTGATCTCCCTATTTTCGTGTGTTCTCTGCCTTCTGTACTTTTTCCATTCTCTATTGCACTTTGTTTTTGCCTCCTTACACCGTCGGGTAAACCAGGGGCTCGTTCTGGTCTTCCTGTTGTTACTGTTGCCCTTGGGAATAAATCTTTCCACTGCCTCCTTGCATTTTGTTGTTACATATTCCAGAAGGAGGCCTGGTCACAGACCGGGCCGCGGGGGCGTTGACCCCCGGAACTCTCTCCAGGTAAACTCCAGGTAAATTTCATTTACTGGCTTTCCTGCCAGTTCTCTGTCCCACTGGACCTCCCGCAGGAAGTTCTTCAACCCTATGTAGTCCTCTCTTTTATAGTCAGGCTTTTCCCATTCAATTCCTGTTATTCTTCCACTTGCAGCTCTACTATGTATTCAAAGCAAAGAACCACGTGGTCGCTAGCTCCTAGGGGACTCTCATACTTGATGTCCTCAATGTCTTAGCTGCCCAGGGTGAACACAAGGTCCAATGTTGCTGGTTCATCCTCCTCCCCTCTCACTCTGGTAGTGTCCTTAACATGTTGGTGCATGAGGTTTTCCAGCACCACGTCCAACATCCTGGCTCTCCATGTTTCGGGACCCCCATGTGGCTCCAGGTTTTCCCAGTCAATCTCCCTGTGGTTGAAATCCCCCATAACCAGCAACTTTGCTCTGCTGGAGTGAGCTCTTCTTGCCACCTCAGCAAGTGTGTCCACCATTGGTCAGTTGCTCTCTTCATATTCCTCTCTTGGCCTCCTCCAGTTCTATGGTGGATTATACATCACTGCAATGACCACTTTGTGTTCCCCAGACTGAAGTGTACCTGCTATGTAGTCTCTTTCTCCTGTCTCATCTATGCCTTCCATTTTCTCAAATTTCCATCTGTTTTTTACAAGCAGAACAACCCCACCTCCCCCCTGCCCCTTCTATCTTTCCTCATGATCTGGTATCCTGGTGGGAAGATTGCATCTGTTATTGTCTCCGTGAGTTTTGTTTCTGTAACTGCTATGATGTCTGGGGACTTCTCATTGATTCTTTCTTGCCATTCCTCATGTTTATTCGTTAATCCATCTGCATTTGTGTACCAAACCTTCAACTTCTGTTCTAATACTGTAACTGTGGTGCGGGGGGTGGAAACAGAGGGATCGGTGTGTGATGGTTGGTTTGGATTGTTCAGTTGCCTTGGGGGTGTCATGGCTGGAGTCCTTCTGCAGGTGTTTCTGGGGGGTGCGCTTGTCCTTCCATTTGATCCTGGGTTATTCTGCTCTCCTTTTCATTTCCTCCCATTTCTCCTTTCGTTTTTGAACTCTCTCTTTCATTGTCTTCCTTTCGTCCTGTGTTCTGTCTCGATCGAGGTACACACTCCGGAACTCCTGCTTGTCTCTCAGCAGTGCTTTCTCCTGCAGGATCATGGTTCGGGTTGATTCTGCCTTGAAAATTACTTTGAGAGGCCGATTCCTTTTCTTTGTGAACCACCCAATTCTCTGAAAATTTTCCACCTGGGTCATGTCCCCCTCGCCTATCACCTTCATGATATCTTCAATCACTTTTTTCTCCTCCTGCTTTCTTTCATCATAAGTTTCCCCTTTAGCTTCGTCTAGCCCATAGACAAACACAGATCTCTCCCTTTCCACCTCCCACTGTGACTCCCATTGCATCCTCTGATGTGTTTTAGTTCCTTCCCTTGAGGTGCTCCATCCTTCAGTCCCTTCCCTAGTTATGGCCCCTATGCTTCTTGGTTTGTCCTTCCTGCTCACCTGTTCCTGGCCCCCACAGGTATCTGGTAAGGTCCTTGCACATGTCCTAATTCCTTCAATGTCTTCCAACCTCTCATTCTGTCCTAGTGTGCTCCCTGTCTTTGTTTTGGCCCCATGTGGGTTTGACAGGACCTCTGCATACAGTTTAGTTTCCATGCTTCCTTCAGACCTGTTGTCTGTGTTTGATGTAGCCATTGCCGATCCCTCTTCTGTAATATCTTTGTCTCTGTGCTGTTTCAGATGTCTCAGCTCCTCTTCTAATCTCTCTATCTTGATTTCTGCTGCTGTGGCCTGTTGCTTCCACCTTCTGCATTCTGCTGCTAACCTCTCTTCCATCTTCCTTTCCAGCTTATCTAGTCTCCTTCCCCAGTCTTCCTCCCTTTTTTTGAGCTCTACCTCCCATTCCTCCCTCCCAGATTCGTCCTTGGAGCCCCTTGTCCTCATCCTGGTTCTAGGTTCCCCCGTTGCTCCACAGAAGGGGGGACGGGTGGTTAGGGGGAGGGGAATAGATGGTTAGGAGGAGAGTGGATGGATGGTTGTGAGAGAGGGGGAGGATGGTTATTGGAGGGGTAGAGATAGATGGGTGAGGGGGTTAGATGGTTTGAGGGAGAGAGAGGATGGACAGTTATAGGGGAGGGGGAGGATGGTTATTGGAGGGAGGGAGGTAGTTGGGGGGGTTAGACGGTTTGGGGAGGGGTTAGGTGATTTGGGGGAGGGGTAGGTGGCTAAGGTGAGGTAGTTAGGGAAGGGGGAGAGGTGGTTAGGGGAGAAAGGTACGTGTTTGTGTCAAGTGTTTGTGTCAAGTGGTGGAGGGTGTGTGTGGGTGTGTGTGTGGGTGTGTGTGTGGGTGTGTGTACATACCTAGTTGTACTCACCTAGTTGAGGTTGCGGGGGTCGAGTCCGAGCTCCTGGCCCCGCCTCTTCACTGATCGCTACTGGGTCACTCTCCCTGAACCGTGAGCTTTATCATACCTCTGCTTAAAGCTATGTATGGATCCTGCCTCCACTACATCGCTTCCCAAACTATTCCACTTACTGACTACTCTGTGGCTGAAGAAATACTTCCTAATATCCCTGTGATTCATCTGTGTCTTCAGCTTCCAACTGTGTCCCCTTGTTACTGTGTCCAATCTCTGGAACATCCTGTCTTTGTCCACCTTGTCAATTCCTCTCAGTATTTTGTATGTCGTTATCATGTCCCCCCTATCTCTCCTGTCCTCCAGTGTCGTCAGGTTGATTTCCCTAAACCTCTCCTCGTAGGACATACCTCTTAGCTCTGGGACTAGTCTTGTTGCAAACCTTTGCACTTTCTCTAGTTTCTTCACGTGCTTGACTAGGTGTGGGTTCCAAACTGGTGCCGCATACTCCAATATGGGCCTAACGTACACGGTGTACAGGGTCCTGAATGAATCCTTATTAAGATGTCGGAATGCTGTTCTGAGGTTTGCTAGGCGCCCATATGCTGCAGCAGTTATTTGGTTGATGTGCGCTTCAGGAGATGTGCCTGGTGTTATACTCACCCCAAGATCTTTTTCCTTGAGTGAGGTTTGTAGTCTCTGACCCCCTAGACTGTACTCAGTCTGCGGCCTTCTTTGCCCTTCCCCAATCTTCATGACTTTGCACTTGGTGGGATTGAACTCCAGGAGCCAATTGCTGGACCAGGTCTGCAGCCTGTCCAGATCCCTTTGTAGTTCTGCCTGGTCTTCGATCGAGTGAATTCTTCTCATCAACTTCACGTCATCTGCAAACAGGGACACCTCAGAGTCTATTCCTTCCGTCATGTCGTTCACAAATACCAGAAACAGCACTGGTCCTAGGACTGACCCCTGCGGGACCCCGCTGGTCACAGGTGCCCACTCTGACACCTCGCCATGTACCATGACTCGCTGCTGTCTTCCTGACAAGTATTCCCTGATCCATTGTAGTGCCTTCCCTGTTATCCCTGCTTGGTCCTCCAGTTTTTGCACCAATCTCTTGTGTGGAACTGTGTCAAACGCCTTCTTGCAGTCCAAGAAAATGCAATCCACCCACCCCTCTCTCTCTTGTCTTACTGCTGTCACCATGTCATAGAACTCCAGTAGGTTTGTGACACAGGATTTCCCGTCCCTGAAACCATGTTGGCTGCTGTTGATGAGATCGTTCCTTTCTAGGTGTTCCACCACTCTTCTCCTGATAATCTTCTCCATGATTTTGCATACTATACATGTCAGTGACACTGGTCTGTAGTTTAATGCTTCATGTCTGTCTCCTTTTTTAAAGATTGGGACTACATTTGCTGTCTTCCATGCCTCAGGCAATCTCCCTGTTTCGATAGATGTACTGAATATTGTTGTTAGGGGTACACATAGCGCCTCTGCTCCCTCTCTCAATACCCATGGGGAGATGTTATCTGGCCCAATTGCCTTTGAGGTATCTAGCTCACTCAGAAGCCTCTTCACTTCTTCCTCGGTTGTGTGCACTGTGTCCAGCACTTGGTGGTGTGCCCCACCTCTCCGTCTTTCTGGAGTCCCTTCTGTCTCCTCTGTGAACACTTCTTTGAATCTCTTGTTGAGTTCTTCACATACTTCACGGTCATTTCTTGTTGTCTCTCCTCCTTCCTTCCTTAGCCTGATTACCTGGTCCTTGACTGTTGTTTTCCTCCTGATGTGGCTGTACAACAGTTTCGGGTCAGATTTGGCTTTCGCTGCTATGTCATTTTCATATTGTCTTTGGGCCTCCCTTCTTATCTGTGCATATTCGTTTCTGGCTCTACGACTGTTCTCCTTATTCTCCTGGGTCCTTTGCCTTCTATATTTCTTCCATTCCCTAGCACACTTGTTTTTTGCCTCCCTGCACCTTTGGGTAAAATATGGGCTCATCCTGGCTTTTTCATTATTCCTGTTACCCTAGGGTACAAACCTTTCCTCAGCCTCCTTGCATTTTGTTGCTACATATTCCATCATCTCATTAACTGGCTTCCCTGCCAGTTCTCTGTCCCACTGAACCCCGTTCAGGTAGTTCCTCATTCCTGTGTAGTCCCCTTTCTTGTAGTTTGGCTTCATTCGTCCTGGCCTTCCTGCTTCTCCCTCCACTTGTAGCTCTACTGTGTATTCGAAGCTTAAAACCACATGGTCACTGGCCCCAAGGGGTCTTTCATATGTGATGTCCTCGATATCTGCACTACTCAAAGTGAATACTAAGTCCAGCCTTGCTGGTTCATCCTCTCCTCTCTCTCTTGTAGTGTCCCTTACATGTTGGCACATGAAGTTTTCCAGTACCACCTCCATCATCTTAGCCCTCCATGTATCTTGGCCCCCATGTGGGTCCAAGTTCTCCCAATCGATCTCCTTGTGGTTAAAGTCACCCATGATCAGGAGCTTTGCCCTGCATGCATGAGCTCTTCTGGCCACTCTAGCCAGTGTGTCAACCATCGCTCTATTGCTCTCGTCGTACTCTTGCCTTGGCCTCCTGCTGTTCTGTGGTGGGTTATACATCACTGCTATTACCACCTTGGGACCTCCAGAGTGAAGTGTTCCCACTATGTAATCACTTTCTTCTCCCCTGTCTCCTCTCTCCAGCTCATCAAAATTCCAGCGATTTTTGATCAGCAACGCCACTCCTCCACCCCCCCTGTTCCCTCTGTCTTTCCTCAGGATTTGGTATCCCGTTGGAAAGATGGCATCTGTTATCATACCTGTAAGCTTGGTTTCTGTGAGAGCTATGATGTCCGGTGATGCTTCTTTGACTCTTTCATGCCACTCCTCCCACTTATTTGTTATTCCATCAGCGTTTGTGTACCATACCTTCAGTTTCCTTTCCAACACTGTGGTTTGGGGGGCCTGTGAGGGTGGGAGACCTGGTGGCATACTGTGGGATTCTATAGCTCGGTGTTGGGTGGAGGCTGTGGGTATGGATTGTAGTGTGTGTTGGGATGGTGTGATAGGTTGTATGGTTCTGAGAATAGATGTGTGTGTGCTTGCCCTTGCTGTTCTGTTCTGCTCTGACTGACCTCTGCTGGTTCCATCCTTGTCTCTTTTCCTAGCTCCTTTCGCTTTTTTGTCCTCTCCCTCAGCTGCTGTCATTCTGATTTTGTTCTGTCTCTGTCTAGGAACACCCTCTTGTACTCTTCCGAGTATTTCAATCGTGGTTTCTCTTGGAGGATCATGTTCCACACTGTTTCCATCCTGAGAATCAGCTTGATTGGTCGGTTTCTCCCCTTCGAATACCCCCCTATTCTCTGAAAATTTACAATCTCGTCCATCTCTTCACCTATTTCCGTGATGATTTTCTCAATCTCCTTTCTTTCTTCCTGCTGCCTTTCAGTGTGTGTCCTTTCCTCTCTCTCCTGAAGCCCATGGATAAACACTGATTTTGCCTTTTCTTCCTCCCATTGCCTCACCCTCTATGACTCTGGATCCTGCCTGTATGTGGTCAGTTTCTCCTTTGATTTTTCCAGTGGCTCTTGATAGCCTGGTTGTGCCTCAGCATTCGACCTATCACCCTCTCCATCTGCAACCACCTGTTCTTCCTTTTCACTCCTTGGTCCTCCTTGGCAGGCTGATATGACCTTAGCATAATTCATAATTCCTTCCTTCCTGTTCGGCCTCGCAGCTTCATATGCTGTATCTTCTCTGGTCACTGCCCCTGTAACTCGCTTCAGCCAATTTATCTCAACTTCTAGGACCCTTATCTTGGCTACTGCAGTTTCGACTTGTGCCTCCCAATTTTTGTCTCCTTCTCCAACCTCTTTTCCAATTTCACAGAGAGCTCTTTCTCCATTTTTTCAGAAAGCTCTCCTAATTTTCTCTCCCACTCTTGTTCCATCCTTTTCCACTGCTCCTCCATCCACTCCTCCCTACCAGAACCATTCTCATCTGATCCTTGGTTCCTGCGAGTCCCCACCATTTTTTTTCTTTTTTTTTGTGAGAGAAGAGAGAAGGGAAAGGTCGAGGGGGAGAGAGAGTGAAGGGAAGAGTAGGAGAGGGGAGAGTTAGAAGGGAAAATGGGGAAGAGAGAGAGCAAGAGAGAGAGAGAGAGAGAGAGAGAGAGAGAGAGAGAGAGAGAGAGAGAGAGAGAGATAGAGAGAGAGAGAGAGAGAGAGAGAAAGAGAAGGCAAAGAGGGGGAGAGAGAGGGGGCAGAGAGGGGGAGAAGGGGGAAAGAGGGGGGAGATGGAAGAGCGAGAGGGGAGAGAGGCTAGGGGGAGAGGGAGTGGAGGAGGGGAGAGAGATGGGGAAAGGGAGAGGGGAGAGATAATGGGAGGGGAGAGATGTTAGAGGGGGAGAGATGTTAGAGGGGGGAAGGTGTTAGAGGTAAGAGATGTTAGAGGGGAGAGATGGGAGAGGGAAGAGAGAGAGAGAGATAGGTAGAGAGTGATAGGTAGAGAGAGAGATATAGTTAAAGAGTGAGAAAGGTAGAGATAGGTCTCTACTTTGGATAGGAAGAGGGGGGGGAGAGGAGCAAGGTTCAGATGGTCAGTTCACAGGACGGTGTGAAATCCTGTGAATGTGTGTGCTTGCGTGTGTACTACAGCTTACAAGTGCTTGTTCCTGTGTGTGTATGTGTATGTGTATGTGTACTCACCTAGTTGAGGTTGCGGAGGTCGAGTCCGAGCTCCTGGCCCCGCCTCTTCACTGATCACTACTAGGTCACTCTCCCTGAGCCGTGAGCTTTATCATACCTCTGCTTAAATCTATGTATGGATCCTGCCTCCACTACATCACTTCCCAAACTATTCCACCTACTGACTACTCTGTGGCTGAAGAAATACTTCCTAACATCCCTGTGATTCATCTGTGTCTTCAGCTTCCAACTGTGTCCCCTTGTTACTGTGTCCAATCTCTGGAACATCCTGTCTTTGTCCACCTTGTCAATTCCTCTCAGTATTTTGTATGTCGTTATCATGTCCCCCCTATCTCTCCTGTCCTCCAGTGTCGTCAGGTTGATTTCCCTTAACCACTCCTCGTACTCTCTCTGCTTCCTGAGCTTTGTCATACCTCTTCTTAAAACTATATGTATAGTTCCTGCCTCCACTGCTTCACTTGCTAGGCTATTCATGCTGACAACTCTGCTGACTGAAGAAATACTTTCTAACGTCCTGGGCTCATCTGGTGGCTGGCTTCCAGTTGTGACCCCCTTGTCCCTGTGTCCCCTCTCTAGACATCCTATCTCTGTCCACCTTGTCTATTCCCCGCAATTATCTTGTATGTCGTTATCATGTCTCCCCTGACCCTTCTGTCACTCAGTGTCGTCAGTCCGATTTCCCTTAACCTTTCCTCATTACGACATTCCTTGGGCTCTGGGACTAGCCTTGTTGCAAACCTTTGTACTCTCTAACTTCTTGACGTGGACCAGGTGGGTTCAGACTGGTTGCATACTCAGTATGGTCTAACATACACAGTGTACAGTGTCTTGAACGATTCCTTATTAAGGTAGCCAGGCAGCTATTCTCAGGTTGCCCAGGCGCCCGTATGCTGCAGTGGTTATTTGGTTGATGTGTGCCTCGGTGATGTGCTCAGTGTTATGGTCACCCCAGGTCTTTCTCCTGGTGGAGTCTGTAGTCTTTGTCTACCTAGCCATATTCTGTCTGCGGTCTTCTTGCCTCCCCAATCTTCATGACTTCCATTTGGCTGGATTGAATTCGAGGAGCCAGTTACTGGACCATGTCCAGCCTCTCCAGGTCTTTGCAGTCTGCCTCATCCTCGTCCGATTTAATTCTTCTCATCAACTTCCCGTCATCTGCGAACAGGGACACTTCAGAGTCTATTCCTTCCATCATATCGTTCACATATATCAAAAAATAGCACTGGTCTAGAACTGACCCCTGTGGGTTATCGCCAACAGGCGCCCGCTGTGATACCTCTTCGTACCACTGACTCGTTGCCTCCTGTAGGTATTCCTTATCCATTGCAGTGCCCTTCCTTTACGTGTGCCTGATCCTCAGCTTCTGCACTAATCTCTTGGGGAACTGTCAAAGGCCTTCCTGCAGTCCTAGAAAACGCAATCTACTAACCCTCTCTCTCGTGTCTTACTTCTGTTACCTTGTCCTTAAAACTCCAGGAGGTTTGTGATACAGATTTACCTTCCATGAACCTTACTGGTTTTCATTTATAATCTTGTTCCTTTCCAGGTGTTCGACCACTCTCTCCTGATAATCTTTACTCCATGACTTTTGCACAATGCTAACAAGGACACAGGTCTGTAGTTCAGTGCCTCGTTTCATTTCCTTTCTAAATATAGGATACATTGGCTATGCTTCCATTTCTCAGGTAGTTGCCCAGTTTCAAGCGATGTGTTGAAGATTGTGGTTAGAGGCACACACAGCATCTCTGCTCCTTCTCTAAGGACCCATGGGTGTTGTCAGTCCCCATCGCCTTTGAGGTGTCAAAGGTCACTTAGGCTTCTTCACCTCCTCCTCAGTTCGTATGTCATCAACACTTGTTGGTATATTCCCTCTTGATATTCTCCCTTCTGTGCTGTCCAGCCTTCCTATCTCTACTGTAAAAACTTCCTTAAATCTCCTGTTCAGCTCCTCACATACCTCCTGATCATTTCTTGTACAGGTTCTCACCTTCTGTCATAAATCTGATCACCTGGTCTTTGACTGTCTTTTCACTCCTGATGTGGCTATACCACAACAGTTTCAGGTCAGTCTTGATTCTCGATGCTATGTCATTTTCATACTGTCGCTGGGCCTCCTCCTTACCTGTGCGTACTCGTTCCTGGCTCTCGACCCCAGTCTCCCTATTTCGTGTGTTCTCTGCCTTCTGTACTTTTCCATTCTCTATTGCACTTTGTTTGCCTCCTTACACCTCGGGTAAACGAGGGCTTGTTCTGGTCTTCCCGTTGTTACTGTTGCCCTTAGGAATGAACCTTTCCACCACCTCCTTGCATTTTGTTGCTACATATTCCGTCATTTTCATTTACTGGCTTTCCCTGCCAGTTCTCTATCCTGGACCTCCGCAGGAAGTTCTTCAACCTATGTAGTCCCCTCTTTTATAGTCAGGCTTTTCCCATTCTATATGTTATTCTCCACTTGCAGCTCTACTATGTATTCAAGCACAGAATTTTTGTGGTCACTAGCTCTAGGGGACTCTCATGATGTCCTCAATGTCTGAGCTGCCTGGGAGTGAACACAAGATCTAATCTTGCTGGTTCATCTCCTCTCACTCTGGTAGTGTCCTTAACATGTTGGTGCATGAGGTTTTCAGCACCACGTCCAACATCCTTGCTCTCCATGTTTGGGACCCCATGTGGCTCCAGGTTTCCCCAGTCAATCTCCCTGTGGTTGAAATCCCCATGACAGCAACTTTGCTCTGCTGGGTGAGCTCTTCTTGCCACCTCAGCAAGTGTGTCCACCATTGCTCTGTTGCTCTCTTCATATTCCTCTCTTGGCCTCCTGCAGTTCTGTGGTGGTTATACATCACTGCAGCCAGCCACTTTGTGTTCCCCAGACTGAAGTGTACCTGCTATGTAGTCTCTTTCTCCTGTCATGTTCCTTCCATTTTCACGAATTTCCATCTGTTTTTCTGAGCAGGCAACCCCCTCCCCTACCCCCTTCTATCTTTCCTCATGATCTACTGGTATCCTGGTGGGAAGGTGGTGCATCTGTTATTGTCTCATGAGTTTTGTTTCTGTAACTGCTATGATGTCTGGGGACTTCTCATTGGATCTTTCTTGCCATTTCCTCATGTTTATTCGTTAATCCATCTGCATTTGTGTACCAAACCTTCAACTTCTGTTCTAATACAGCAGTGCGGGGTGGAAACAGAGGATCAGTGTGTGATAGTTGGTTTGGAATGTTCAGTTGCCTTAGAGGGTGTCGTGGCTGGAGTCCTTCTGCAGGTGTTTCTGGGGGGTGCGCTTGTCCTTCCATTTGATCCTGGGTTATTCTGCTCTCCTTTTCATTTCCTCCCATTTCTCCTTTCGTTTTTGAACTCTCTCTTTCATTGTGTATGTGTGTGTGTGTGTGTGTGTGTGTGTGTATGTGTGTGTACTCACCTAGTTGTACTCACCTAGTTGAGGTGCGAGAGGTCAGTCAGGCTCTGGCCCTGCCTCTTCACTGATGGCTACTGAGTCACTCTCCCTGAACCGTGAGCTTTATCATACACTCTGCTTAAAGCTATGTATGGATCACCTCCTCTACATCGCTTTCCAAACTATTCCACTGCAATACTCTGTGGCTGAAGGAAATACTTCCCCTAATATCCTGTGATTCATCACTGTGTCTTCAGCTTCCAACTGTGTCCCCTTGTTACTGTGTCCAATCTCTGGACATCCTGTCTGTCCACCTTGTCAATTCCTCTCAGTATTTTGTATGTCGTTATCATGTCCCCCTATCTCTCCTGTCCTCCAGTGTCGTCAAGGTTGATTTCCTTAACCACTCCTCGTGGACATACCTCTTAGCTCTGGGATAGTCTTGTGTGTGTGTGTGTGTGTATGTGTGGCATAATGTGTATGTGTGTGTGTGTATGTGTAATAATATGTATGTATATGTGTGTGTGTGTGTGTGTGTGTGTGTGTGTATGTGTAATGTATGTATTTATGTGTGTATGTGTATATGTGTGTGTGTGTATATGTGTGTGTATATGTGTAATATGTGTGTGCTATGTGTGTGTGTGTGTGTGTATGTGTGTGCCTCACCTAGTTGCCTCTAGTTGGGAGATTGCAGGGAGTCAGGTCAGGCTCCTAGCCCCCTCTTCACTGATGCTACAAGTCCTCTCCCTTGAACCGTGAGAGGCTTTATCATACCTCTGCTTAAAGCTATGTATGGATCCTCCTCACATCTTCCCAAATATTCCACTTACTGACAGCTACTCTGTGGCTGAAGAAATACTTCCTAACATCCCTGATTCATCTGTGTCTTCAGCTTCCAACTGTGTCCTTGTTACTGTGTCCAATCTGGAACATCCTGTCTTTGTCCTTGTCAATTCTCTCAATGCTTTGTATGTCATTATCATGTCCCCTATCTCCTGTCCTCCAGTGTCGTCTGGTTGATTTCATAACCTCTCCTCGTAGGACATACCTCTTAGCTCTGGGACTAGTCTTGTTGCAAACCTTTGCACTTTCTCTAGTTTCTTCACGTGCTTAGCTAGAGTGTAGGTTAAACTGGTACCGCATACTCCAATATGGGCCCTAACATACACAGTGTACAGGGTCTGAATATTCCTTATTAAGATGTCGGAATGCTGTTCTGAGTTTTCGACGCCCATATGCTGTAGTGTGTGTGTGTGTATGTGTGTGTGCGTGTGTGTGTATGTGTGTGTGTGTGTGTGTGTGTGTGTGTGTGTGTGTGTGTGTGTGTGCGCGTGAGTGGGTGTGTGTACTCACCTAGTTGAAATCACCTAGTTGAGTTGCAGGGGTCGAGTCGAGCTCCTGGCCCCGCCTCTTCACTGATCGCTGCTGAGTCACTCTCTGACAGCCAGGCTTTATCCTTACCTCTAGCAATGCTATGTATGGATCCTGCCTCCCACTACATCGCTTCCCAAACTATTCCACTTACTGACTACTCTGTGGCTGAAGAAATACTTCCTAACATCCCTGTGATTCATCTGTGTCTTCAACTTCCAACTGTGTCCCCTTGTTACTGTGTCCAATCTCTGGAACATCCTGTCTATGTCCACCTTGTCAATTCCTCTCAGTATTTTGTATGTTGTTATCATGTCCCCCCTATCTCTCCTGTCCTCCAGTGTCGTCAGGTTGTGTGTGTGTGTGTGTGTGTGTGTGTGTGTGTGTGTGTGTGTGTGTGTGAAGGAATGCAGGTATTGCTCTCACACTCCCCTTGCTACTCACCTATTTACAAAATGACACGCATATTGTTGCGGGTTCCACAGACACCATTTTTAATTCTCCTCGGTGACCCATTTGTACGCAAGGATGAGGAGGGGGTAAGACAGGGGCAGATGGTAGGGGAGGTGAGAGGGGGAAGGAGAGGGGCAGCTGGTAGGGGAGGTGAGAGGGGGAAGGAGAGGGGCAGTTGGTAGGGGAAGTTAGCAGCAGCAGTAGTTGTAGGAGTAGCAGCAGCAGTAGTTGTAGGAGTAGCAGCAGCAGTAGTTGTAGGAGTAGCAGCAGCAGTAGTTGTAGGAGTAGCAGCAGCAGTAGTTGTAGGAGTAGCAGCAGCAGTAGTTGTAGGAGTAGCAGCAGCAGTAGTTGTAGGAGTAGCAGCAGCAGTAGTTGTAGGAGTAGCAGCAGCAGTAGTTGTAGGAGTAGCAGCAGCAGTAGTTGTAGGAGTAGCAGCAGCAGCAGCAGTAGTTGTAGGAGTAGCAGCAGCAGTAGTTGTAGGAGTAGCAGCAGCAGTAGTTGTAGGAGTAGCAGCAGCAGTAGTTGTAGGAGTAGCAGCAGCAGTAGTTGTAGGAGTAGCAGCAGCAGTAGTTGTAGGAGTAGCAGCAGCAGTAGTTGTAGGAGTAGCAGCAGCAGTAGTTGTAGGAGTAGCAGCAGCAGTAGTTGTAGGAGTAGCAGCAGCAGTAGTTGTAGGAGTAGCAGCAGCAGTAGTTGTAGGAGTAGCAGCAACAGTAGTTGTAGGAGTAGCAGTAGTTGTAGGAGTAGCAGTAGTTGTAGGTTGTAGCAGCAGCAGCAGTAGTTGTAGGAGAAGCAGCAGCAGTAGTTGTAGGAGTAGCAGCAGCAGTAGTTGTAGGAGTAGCAGCAGCAGTAGTTGTAGGAGTAGCAGCAGCAGTAGTTGTAGCAGTAGTAGCAGCAGTAGTTGTAGGAGTAGCAGCAGCAGTAGTTGAACGAGTAGCAGCAGCAGTAGTTGTAGGAGTAGCAGCAGCAGCTGCAGTAGTTGTAGGAGTAGCAGCAGCAGTAGTTGTAGGAGTAGCAGCAGCAGTAGTTGTAGGAGTAGCAGCAGCAGTAGTTGTAGGAGTAGCAGCAACAGTAGTTGTAGGAGTAGCAGCAGCAGTAGTTGTAGGAGTAGCAGCAGCAGTAGTTGTAGGAGTAGCAGCAGCAGTAGTTGTAGGAGTAGCAGCAGCAGCAGTACTTGTAGGAGTAGCAGCAACAATAGTTGTAGGAGTAGCAGCAGCAGTAGTTGTAGGAGTAGCAGCAACAGTAGTTGTAGAAGTAGCAGCAGCAGCAGTTATAGGAGTAGCAGCAACAGTGGTTGTAGGAGTAGCAGCAGCAGTACTTGTAGGAGTAGCAGCAACAGTAGTATTAGGAGTAGCAGCAACAGTAGTTGTAGGAGTAGCAGCAGCAGTAGTTGTAGGAGTAGCAGCAGCAGTAGTTGTAGGAGTAGCAGCAGCAGTAGTTGTAGGAATAGCAGCAGTAGTTGTAGGAGTAGCAGCAGCAGTAGTTGTAGGAGTAGCAGCAGCAGTAGTTGTAGGAGTAGCAGCAGCAGTAGTTGTAGGAGTAGCAGCAACAGTAGTTGTAGGAGTAGCAGCAGCAGTAGTTGTAGGAGTAGCAGCAGCAGCAGTAGTTGTAGGAGTAGCAGCAGCAGTAGTTGTAGGAGTAGCAGCAGCAGTAGTAGTTGTAGGAGTAGCAGCAGCAGCAGTAGTTGTAGGAGTAGCAGCAGCAGCAGTAGTTGTAGGAGTAGCAGCAGCAGCAGTAGTTGTAGGAGTAGCAGCAGCAGCAGCAGTAGTTGTAGGACTAGCAGTAGCAGTAGTTGTAGGAGTAGCAGCAGCAGCAGCAGTAGTAGTTGTAGGAGTAGCAGCAGCAGTAGTTGTAGGAGTAGCAGCAGCAGTAGTTGTAGGAGTAGCAGCAGCAGTAGTTGTAGGAGTAGCAGCAGCAGTAGTTGTAGGAGTAGCAGCAGCAGTAGTTGTAGGAGTAGCAGCAGCAGCATTAGTTGTAGGAGTAGCAGCAGCAGTAGTTGTAGGAGTAGCAGCAGCAGTAGTTGTAGGAGTAGCAGCAGCAGTAGTTGGAGGAGTAGCAGTAGTTGTAGGAGTAGCAGCAGCAGTAGTTGTAGGAGTAGCAGCAGCAGTAGTTGTAGGAGTAGCAGCAGCAGTAGTTGTAGGAGTAGCAGCAGCAGCAGTAGTTGTAGGAGTAGCAGCAGCAGCAGTAGTTGTAGGAGAAGAAGCAGCAGTAGTTGTAGGAGTAGTAGCAACAGCAGTAGTTGTAGGATTAGCAGCAGCAGTAGTTGTAGGAGTAGCAGCAACAGTAGTTGTAGGAGTAGCAGCAACAGTAGTTGTAGGAGTAGCAGCAGCAGTAGTTGTAGGAGTAGCAGCAGCAGTAGTTGTAGGAGTAGCAGCAACAGTAGTTGTAGGAGTAGCAGCAGCAGTAGTTGTAGGAGTAGCAGCAGCAGTAGTTGTAGGAGTAGCAGCAGCAGTAGTTGTAGGAGTAGCAGCAGCAGTAGTTGTAGGAGTAGCAGCAACAGCAGTAGTTGTAGGAGTAGCAGCAACCGTAGTTGTAGGCAGTAGCAGCTGCAGTAGTTGTAGGAGTAGCAGCAGCAGTAGGAGTAGCAGCAGCAGTAGTTGTAGGAGTAGCAGCAGCAGTAGTTGTAGGAGTAGCAGCAGCAGTAGTTGTAGGAGTAGCAGCAGCAGAAGTTGTAGGAGTAGCAGCAGCAGCAGCAGAAGTTGTAGGAGTCGCAGCAACAGTAGTTGTAGGAGTAGCAGCAACAGTAGTTGTAGGAGTAGCAGTAGTTGTAGAAGTAGCAGCAGCAGTAGTTGTAGGAGTAGCAGCAGCAGTAGTTGTAGGAGTAGCAGCAGCAGTAGTTGTAGGAGTAGCAGCAGCAGCAGCAGTAGTTGTAGGAGTAGCAGCAGCAGTAGTTGTAGGAGTAGCAGCAGCAGTAGTTGTAGGAGTAGCAGCAGCAGTACTTGTAGGAGTAGCAGCAGCAGCAGCAGCAGTAGTTGTAGGAGTAGTAGCAGCAGTAGTAGTTGTAGGAGTAGCAGCAGCAGTAGTTGTAGGAGTAGCAGCAGCAGTAGTTGTAGGAGTAGCAGCAGCAGTAGTTGTAGGAGTAGCAGCAGCAGTAGTTGTAGGAGTAGCAGCAGCAGTAGTTGTAGGAGTAGCAGCAGCAGTAGTTGTAGGAGTAGCAGCAGCAGTAGTTGTAGGAGTAGCAGCAGCAGTAGTTGTAGGAGTAGCAGCAGCAGTAGTTGTAGGAGTAGCAGCAGCAGTAGTTGTAGGAGTAGCAGCAGCAGTAGTTGTAGGAGTAGCAGCAGCAGTAGTTGTAGGAGTAGAAGCAGCAGTAGTTGTAGGAGTAGCAGCAGTAGTTGTAGGAGTAGCAGCAGCAGTAGTTGCAGGAGTAGCAGCAGCACTAGCAGTAGTTGTAGGAGTAGCAGCAGCAGTAGTTGTAGGAGTAGGAGGAACAGTAGTTGTAAAAGTAGCAGCTGCAGTAGTTGTAGGAGTAGCAGCAGCAGCAGCAGCAGCAGTAGTTGTAAGAGTAGCAGCAGCAGTAGTTGTAGGAGTAGCAGCAGCTGTAGTCGTAGGAGTAGCAGCAGCAGTAGTTGTAGGAGTAGCAGCAGCAGTAGTTGTAGGAGTAGCAGCAGCAGTAGTTGTAGGAGTAGCAGCAGCAGTAGTTGTAGGAGTAGCAGCAGCAGTAGTTGTAGGAGTAGCAGCAGCAGTAGTTGTAGGAGTAGCAGCAGCAGCAGTAGTTGTAGGAGTAGCAGCAGCAGTAGTTGTAGGAGTAGCAGCAGCAGCAGCAGTAGTTGTAGGAGTAGCAGCAGCAGTAGTTGTAGGAGTAGCAGCAGCAGTAGTTGTAGGAGTAGCAGCAGCAGCAGCAGCAGTAGTTGTAGGAGAAGAAGCAGCAGTAGTTGTAGGAGTAGTAGCAACAGCAGTAGTTGTAGGATTAGCAGCAGCAGTAGTTGTAGGAGTAGCAACAGCAGCAATAGTTGTAGGAGTAGCAGTAGTTGTAGGAGTAGCAGCAGCAGCAGCAGTAGTTGTAGGAGTAGCAGCAGCAGTAGTTGTAGGAGTAGCAGCAGCAGTAGTTGTAGGAGTAGCAGCAGCAGCAGTAGTTGTAGGAGTAGCAGCAGCAGTAGTTGTAGGAGTAGCAGCAGCAGTAGTTGTAGGAGTAGCAGCAGCAGTAGTTGTAGGAGTAGCAGCAGCAGTAGTTGTAGGAGTAGCAGCAGCAGTAGTTGTAGGAGTAGCAGCAGCAGTAGTTGTAGGAGTAGCAGCAACAGTAGTTGTAGGAGTAGCAGCAGCAGTAGTTGTAGGAGTAGCAGTAGTTGTAGGAGTAGCAGCAGCAGTAGTTGTAGGAGTAGCAGCAGCAGTAGTTGTAGGAGTAGCAGCAGCAGCAGTAGTTGTAGGAGTAGCAGCAGCAGTAGTTGTAGGAGTAGCAGCAGCAGTAGTTGTAGGAGTAGCAGCAGCAGTAGTTGTAGGAGTAGCAGCAGCAGTAGTTGTAGGAGTAGCAGCAGCAGTAGTTGTAGGAGTAGCAGCAGCAGTAGTTGTAGCAGCAACAGTAGTTGTAGGAGCAGCAGCAGCAGTAGTTGTAGGAGTAGCAGCAGCAGTAGTTGTAGTAGTAGCAGCAGCAGTAGTTGTAGGAGTAGCAGCAGCAGCAGCAGTAGTTGTAGGAGTAGCAGCAGCAGTAGTTGTAGGAGTAGCAGCAGCAGTAGTTGTAGGAGTAGCAGCAGCAGTAGTTGTAGGAGTAGCAGCAGCAGTAGTTGTAGGAGTAGCAGCAGCAGTAGTTGTAGGAGTAGCAGCAGCAGTAGTTGTAGGAGTAGCAGCAGCAGCAGCAGCAGCAGTAGTTGTAGGAGTAGCAGCAGCAGTAGTTGTAAAAGTAGCAGCAGAAGTAGTTGTAGGAGTACCAGCAGCAGCAGCAGTAGTTGTAGGTGTAGCAGCAGCAGCAGTAGTTGTAGGAGTAGCAGCAGCAGTAGTTGTAGGAGTAGCAGCAGCAGTAGTTGTAGGAGTAGCAGCAGCAGCAGTAGTTGTAGGAGTAGCAGCAGCAGTAGTTGTAGGAGTAGCAGCAGCAGTAGTAGTTGTAGGAGTAGCAGCAGCAGCAGCAGTAGTAGTTGTAGGAGTAGCAGCAGCAGTAGTTGTAGGAGTAGCAGCAGCAGTAGTTGTAGGAGTAGCAGCAGCAGTAGTTGTAGGAGTAGCAGCAGCAGTAGTTGTAGGAGTAGCAGCAACAGCAGTAGGTGTAGGAGTAGCAGCAACAGCAGTAGTTGGAGGAGTAGCAACAACAACAGTAGTTGTAGGAGTAGCAGCAGCAGTACTTATAGGAGTAGGAGCAGCAGTAGTTGTAGGAGTAGCAGCAGCAGTAGTTGTAGGAGTAGTAGCAACATTAGTTGTAGGAGTAGCAGCAGCAGTACTTTTAGGAGTAGCAGCAGCAGTAGTTGTAGGAGTAGCAGCAACAGTAGTTGTAGGAGTAGCAGCAGCAGTAGTTGTAGGAGTAGCAGCAGCAGTAGTTGTAGGAGTAGCAGCAGCAGTAGTTGTAGGAGTAGCAGCAGCAGTAGTTGTAGGAGTAGCAGCAGCAGTAGTTGTAGGAGTAGCAGCAGCAGTAGTTGTAGGAGTAGCAGCAGCAGTAGTTGTAGGAGTAGCAGCAGCAGTAGTTGTAGGAGTAGCAGCAGCAGTAGTAGTTGTAGGAGTAGCAGCAGCAGTAGTAGTTGTAGGAGTAGCAGCAGCAGTAGTTGTAGGAGTAGCAGCAGCAGTAGTTGTAGGAGTAGCAGCAGCAGCAGCAGCAGTAGTTGTAGGAGTAGCAGCAGCAGTAGTTGTAGGAGTAGCAGCAGCAGTAGTTGTAGGAGTAGCAGCAGCAGTAGTTGTAGGAGTAGCAGCAGCAGCAGCAGTAGTTGTAGGAGTAGCAGCAGCAGTAGTTGTAGGAGCACCGGCAGCAGTAGTAGTAATTGTAGGAGTAGCAGCAGCAGCAGTAGTTGTTGTAAGAGTAGCAGCAGCAGCAGTAGTAGTAGTTGTAGAAGTAGCAGCAGCAGCAGTAGTAGTAGTTGTAGGAGTAGCAGCAGCAGCAGCAGCAGCAGCAGTAGTTGTAGGAGTAGCAGCAGCAGTAGTTGTAGGAGTAGCAGCAGCAGCAGCAGTAGTTGTAGGAGTAGCAGCAGCAGTAGTTGTAGCAGTAGTAGGAGTAGTAGCAGCAGTACTTGTAGGAGTAGCAGCAGCAGTAGTTGTAGGAGTAGCAGCAGCAGCAGTAGTTGTAGGAGTAGCAGCAGCAGTAGTTGTAGGAGTAGCAGCAGCAGCAGCAGTAGTTGTAGGAGTAGCAGCAGCAGTAGTTGTAGGAGTAGCAGCAGCAGTAGTTGTAGCAGTAGCAGCAGCAGTAGTTGTAGGAGTAGCAGCAGCAGTAGTTGTAGGAGTAGCAGCAGCAGTAGTTGTAGGAGTAGCAGCAGCAGTAGTTGTAGGAGTAGCAGCAGCAGTAGTTGTAGGAGTAGCAGCAGCAGTAGTTGTAGGAGTAGCAGCAGCAGTAGTTGTAGGAGTAGCAGCAGCAGTAGTTGTAGGAGTAGCAGCAACAGTAGTTGTAAAAGTAGCAGCTGCAGTAGTTGTAGGAGTAGCAGCAGCAGCAGCAGCAGCAGTAGTTGTAGGAGTAGCAGCAGCAGTAGTTGTAGGAGTAGCGGTAACAGTAGTTGCAGGAGTAGCAGCAGCAGTAGTTGTAGGAGTAGCAGCAGCAGTAGTTGTAGGAGTAGCAGCAGCAGTAGTTGTAGGAGTAGCAGCAGCAGTAGTTGTAGGAGTAGCAGCAGCAGCAGTAGTTGTAGGAGCAGTAGCAGCAGCAGCAGCAGCAGCAGTAGTTGCAGGAGTAGCAGCAGCAGCAGCAGCAGTAGTTGTAGGAGTAGTAGCAGCAGTACTTGTAGGAGTAGCAGCAGCAGCAGCAGTAGTTGTAGGAGTAGCAGCAACAGTAGTTGTAGGAGCAGCAGTAGTTGTAGGAGTAGCAGCAGCAGCAGTAGTTGTAGGAGTAGCAGCAGCAGTAGTTGTAGGAGTAGCAGCAGCAGTAGTTGTAGGAATAGCAGCAACAGCAGTAGTTGTAGGAGTAGCAGCAGCAGCAGCAGTAGCAGTAGCAGCGGCAGCAGTAGTTGTAGGAGTAGCAGCAGCAGCAGCAGTAGTTGTAGGAGTAGCAGCAGCAGCAGCAGTAGTTGTAGGAGTAGCAGCAGCAGTAGTTGTAGGAGTAGCAGCAGCAGTAGTTGTAGGAGTAGCAGCAGCAGTAGTTGAAGGAGTAGCAGCAGTAGTTGTAGGAGTAGCAGCAGTAGTTGTAGGAGTAGCAGCAGCAGTAGTTGTAAGAGTAGCAGCAGTAGTAGTTGTAGGAGTAGCAGCAGCAGTAGTTGTAGGAGTAGCAGTAGTAGTAGTAGAAGCAGTAGTTGTAGGAGTAGCAGCAGCAGTAATTGTAGGAGGAGCAGCAGCAGCAGCAGTAGTTTTAGGAGTAGCATCAACAGCAGTAATTTTAGGAGTAGCAGCAGCAGTACTTGTAGGAGTAGCAGCAGCAGTACTTGTAGGAGTAGCAGCAGCAGTACTTGTAGGAGTAGCAGCAGCAGCAGTAGTTTTAGGAGTAGCAGCAGCAGTAGTTGTAGGAGTAGCAGCAGCAGTAGTTGTAGGAGTAGCAGCAGCAGTAGTTGTAGGAGTAGCAGCAGCAGTAGTTGTAGGAGTAGCAGCAGCAGTAGTTGTAGGAGTAGCAGCAGCAGTAGTTGTAGGAGTAGCAGCAGCAGTAGTTGTAGGAGTAGCAGCAGCAGTAGTTGTAGGAGTAGCAGCAGCAGTAGTTGTAGGAGTAGCAGCAGCAGTAGTTGTAGGAGTAGCAGCAGCAGTAGTTGTAGGAGTAGCAGCAG
This sequence comes from Cherax quadricarinatus, assembly GCF_038502225.1. Lineage (NCBI taxonomy): Eukaryota > Metazoa > Arthropoda > Malacostraca > Decapoda > Parastacidae > Cherax > Cherax quadricarinatus. The sequence continues at coordinate 138,302 of NW_027195239.1, forward strand.
CAGTAGTTGTAGGAGTAGCAGCAGCAGTAGTTGTAGGAGTAGCAGCAGCAGTAGTTGTAGGAGTAGCAGCAGCAGTAGTTGTAGGAGCAGCAGCAGTAGTTGTAGGAGTAGCAGCAGCAGCAGCAGTAGTTGTAGGAGTAGCAGCAGCAGTAGTTGTAGGAGTAGCAGCAGCAGTAGTTGTAGGAGTAGCAGCAGCAGCAGCAGCAGTAGTTGTTGTAGTAGTAGCAGCAGCAGTAGTTGTTGTAGTAGCAGCAGCAGTAGTTGTTGTAGTAGCAGCAGCAGTAGTTGTTGTAGTAGCAGCAGCAGTAGTTGTTGTAGTAGCAGCAGCAGCAGCAGCAGTAGTTGTTGTAGTAGCAGCAGCAGTAGTTGTTGTAGTAGCAGCAGCAGCAGTAGCAGTAGCAGCAGCAGTAGTTATAGGAGTAGCAGCAGCAGTAGTTGTAGGAATAGCAGCAACAGTAGTTGTAGGAGTAGCAGCAGCAGTAGTTGTAGGAGTAGCAGCAGCAGTAGTTGTAGGAGTAGCAGCAGAAGCAGTAGTTGTAGGAGTAGCAGTAGTTGTAGGAGTAGCAGCAGCAGTAGTTGTAGGAGTAGCAGCAGCAGTAGTTGTAGCAGAAGTTGTAGGAGTAGCAGCAGCAGTAGTTGTAGGAGTAGCAGCAGCAGTAGTTGTAGGAGTAGCAGCAGCAGTAGTTGTAGGAGTAGCAGCAGCAGTAGTTGTAGGAGTAGCAGCAGCAGTAGTTGTAGGAGTAGCAGCAGCAGTAGTTGTAGGTGTAGCAGCAGCAGTAGTTGTAGGAGTAGCAGCAGCAGCAGCAGTAGTAGTTGTAGGAGTAGCAGCAGCTGCAGTAGTAGTTGTAGGAGTAGCATCAGCAGCAGCAGTAGTAGTTGTAGGTGTAACAGCAGCAGCAGTAGTAGTTGTAGGAGTAGCAGCAGCAGCAGTAGTAGTTGTAGGAGTAGCAGCAGCAGCAGCAGTAGTAGTAGTTGTAGGAGTAGCAGCAGCAGTAGTTGTAGGAGTAGCAGCAGCAGTAATTGTAGGAGTAGCAGCAGTAGTTGTAGGAGTAGCAGCAGCAGTAGTTGTAGGAGTAGCAGCAGCAGTAGTTGTAGGAGTAGCAGCAGCAGTAGTTGTAGGAGTAGCAGCAGCAGTAGTTGTAGGAGTAGCAGCAGCAGTAGTTGTAGGAGTAGCAGCAGCAGTAGTTGTAGGAGTAGCAGCAGCAGCAGCAGCAGTAGTTGTAGGAGTAGCAGCAGCAGTAGTTGTAGGAGTAGCAGCAGCAGTAGTTGTAGGAGTAGCAGCAGCAGTAGTTGTAGGAGTAGCAGCAGCAGTAGTTGCAGGAGTAGCAGCAGCAGTAGTTGTAGGAGTAGTAGCAGCAGTACTTGTAGGAGTAGCAGCAGCAGTACTTGTAGGAGTAGCAGCAGCAGCAGTAGTTGTAGGAGTAGCATCAACAGCAGTAGTTGTAGAAGTAGCAGTAGCAGGAGCAGCAGTAGTTGTAGGAGTAGCAGCAGCAGCAGCAGCAGCAGCAGTAGTTGTAGGAGTAGTATCAGCAGTAGTAGTTGTAGGAGTAGCAGTAGCAGCAGCAGCAGTAGTTGTAGAAGTAGCAGCATCAGTACTTGTAGGAGTAGCAGCAGCAGCAGTAGTTGTAGGAGTAGCATCAACAGCAGTAGTTGTAGGAGTAGCAGCAGCAGCAGTAGTAGTTGTAGGAGTAGCAGCAGCAGTAGTTGTAGGAGTAGCAGCAGCAGCAGCAGCAGTAGTAGTTGTAGGAGTAGCAGCAGCAGCAGCAGTAGTTGTAGGAGTAGCAGCAGCAGTAGTTGTAGGAGAAGAAGGAAAAGCAGTAGTAGTTGTAGGAGTAGCAGCAGCAGTAGTTGTAGGAGTAGCAGCAGCAGTAGTTGTAGGAGTAGCAGCAGCAGCAGCAGTAGTTGTAGGAGTAGCAGCAGCAGCAGCAGTAGTTGTAGGAGTAGCAGCAGCAGTAGTTGTAGGAGTAGCAGCAGCAGTAGTTGTAGGAGTAGCAGCAGCAGTAGTTGTAGGAGTAGCAGCAGCAGTAGTTGTAGGAGTAGCAGCAGCAGTAGTTGTAGGAGTAGCAGCAGCAGTAGTTGTAGGAGTAGCAGCAGCAGTAGTTGTAGGAGTAGCAGCAGCAGTAGTTGTAGGAGTAGCAGCAGCAGTAGTTGTAGGAGTAGCAGCAGCAGTAGTTGTAGGAGTAGCAGCAGCAGTAGTTGTAGGAGTAGCAGCAGCAGTAGTTGTAGGAGTAGCAGCAGCAGCAGCAGCAGTAGTTGTAGGAGTAGCAGCAGCAGTAGTTGTAGGAGTAGCAGCAGCAGTAGTTGTAGGAGTAGCAGCAGCAGTAGTTGTAGGAGTAGCAGTAGTTGTAGGAGTAGCAGCAGCAGTAGTTGTAGGAGTAGCAGCAGCAGTAGTTGTAGGAGTAGCAGCAGCAGTAGTTGTAGGAGTAGCAGCAGCAGTAGTTGTAGGAGTAGCAGCAGCAGTAGTTGTAGGAGTAGCAGCAGCAGTAGTTGTAGGAGTAGCAGCAGCAGTAGTTGTAGGAGTAGCAGCAGCAGTAGTTGTAGGAGTAGCAGCAGCAGTAGTTGTAGGAGTAGCAGCAGCAGTAGTTGTAGGAGTAGCAGCAGCAGTAGTTGTAGGAGTAGCAGCAGCAGTAGTTGTAGGAGTAGCAGCAGCAGTAGTTGTAGGAGTAGCAGCAGCAGTAGTTGTAGGAGTAGCAGCAGCAGTAGTTGTAGGAGTAACAGCAGCAGCAGCAGCAGTTGTAGGAGTAGCAGCAGCAGTAGTTGTAGGAGTAGCAGCAGCAGTAGTTGTAGGAGTAGCAGCAGCAGTAGTTGTAGGAGTAGCAGCAGCAGTAGTTGTAGGAGTAGCAGCAGCAGTAGTTGTAGGAGTAGCAGCAGCAGCAGCAGTAGTTGTAGGAGTAGCAGCAGCAGTAGTTGTAGGAGTAGCAGCAGCAGTAGTTGTAGGAGTAGCAGCAGCAGTAGTTGTAGGAGTAGCAGCAGCAGTAGTTGTAGGAGTAGCAGCAGCAGTAGTAGTAGTTGTAGGAGAAGCAGCAGCAGCAGTAGTTGTAGGAGTAGCAGCAGCAGTAGTTGTAGGAGTAGCAGCAGCAGCAGCAGTAGTTGTAGGAGTAGCAGCAGCAGTAGTTGTAGGAGTAGCAGCAGCAGTAGTTGTAGGAGTAGCAGCAGCAGTAGTTGTAGGAGTAGCAGCAGCAGTAGTTGTAGGAGTAGCAGCAGCAGTAGTTGTAGGAGTAGCAGCAGCAGTAGTTGTAGGAGTAGCAGCAGCAGTAGTTGTAGGAGTAGCAGCAGCAGTAGTTGTAGGAGTAGCAGCAGCAGTAGTTGTAGGAGTAGCAGCAGCAGTAGTTGTAGGAGTAGCAGCAGCAGCAGCAGTAGTTGTAGGAGTAGCAGCAGCAGTAGTTGTAGGAGTAGCAGCAGCAGCAGCAGTAGTTGTAGGAGTAGCAGCAGCAGTAGTTGTAGGAGTAGCAGCAGCAGTAGTTGTAGGAGTAGCAGCAGCAGCAGTAGTTGTAGGAGTAGCAGCAGCAGTAGTTGTAGGAGTAGCAGCAGCAGTAGTTGTAGGAGTAGCAGCAGCAGTAGTTGTAGGAGTAGCAGCAGCAGTAGTTGTAGGAGTAGCAGCAGCAGTAGTTGTAGGAGTAGCAGCAGCAGTAGTTGTAGGAGTAGCAGCAGCAGTAGTTGTAGGAGTAGCAGCAGCAGTAGTTGTAGGAGTAGCAGCAGCAGTAGTTGTAGGAGTAGCAGCAGCAGTAGTTGTAGGAGTAGCAGCAGCAGTAGTTGTAGGAGTAGCAGCAGCAGCAGCAGTAGTTGTAGGAGTAGCAGCAGCAGTAGTTGTAGGAGTAGCAGCAACAGTAGTTGTAGGAGTAGCAGCAGCAGCAGCAGCAGCAGCAGTAGTTGTAGGAGTAGCAGCAGCAGTAGTTGTAGGAGTAGCAGCAGCAGTAGTTGTAGGAGTAGCAGCAGCAGGAGTTGTAGGAGTAGCAGCAGCAGTAGTTGTAGGAGTAGCAGCAGCAGTAGTTGTAGGAGTAGCAGCAGCAGTAGTTGTAGGAGTAGCAGCACCTGTAGTTGTAGGAGTTGCAGCAGCAGTAGTTATAGGAGTAGCAGCAGCAGTAGTTGTAGGAGTAGTTGTAGGAGTAGCAGCAGCAGTAGTTGTAGGAGTAGCAGCAGCAGTAGTTGTAGGAGTAGCAGCAGCAGTAGTTGTAGGAGTAGCAGCAGCAGTAGTTGTAGGAGTAGCAGCAGCAGTAGTTGTAGGAGTAGCAGCAGCAGTAGTTGTAGGAGTAGCAGCAGCAGTAGTTGTAGGAGTAGCAGCAGCAGTAGTTGTAGCAGCAGCAGTAGTTGTAGGAGTAGCAGCAGCAGTAGTTGTAGGAGTAGCAGCAGCAGTAGTTGTAGGAGTAGCAGCAGCAGTAGTTGTAGGAGTAGCAGCAGCAGTAGTTGTAGGAGTAGCAGCAGCAGTAGTTGTAGGAGTAGCAGCAGCAGTAGTTGTAGGAGTAGCAGCAGCAGTAGTTGTAGGAGTAGAAGCAGCAGTAGTTGTAGGAGTAGCAGAAGCAGTAGTTGTAGGAGTAGCAGCAGCAGTAGTTGTAGGAGTAGCAGCAGCAGTAGTTGTAGGAGTAACAGCAGCAGTAGTTGTAGGAGTAGGAGTAGCAGCAGCAGTAGTTGTAGGAGTAGCAGCAGCAGTAGTTGTAGGAGTAGCAGCAGCAGTAGTTGTAGGAGTAGCAGCAGCAGTAGTTGTAGGAGTAGCAGCAGCAGTAGTTGTAGGAGTAGCAGCAGCAGTAGTTGTAGGAGTAGCAGCAGCAGCAGTAGTAGTTGTAGGAGTAGCAGCAGCAGCAGTAGTAGTTGTAGGAGCACCAGCAGCAGTAGTAGTAGTTGTAGGAGTAGTAGCAGCAGCAGTAGTAGTTGTAGCAGTAGCAGCAGCAGTAGTAGTTGTAGGAGCAGCAGCAACAGTAGTAGTTGTAGGAGTAGCGGCAGCAGTAGTAGTAGTTGTAGGAGTAGCAGCAGCAGTAGTAGTTGTAGGAGCAGCAGCAGTAGTAGTTGTAGGAGTAGCGGCAGCAGTAGTAGTAGTTGTAGGAGTAGCGGCAGCAGTAGCAGTTGTAGGAGTAGCAGCAGCAGTAGTAGTTGTAGGAGTAGCATCAGCAGTAGTAGTTGTAGGAGTAGCAGCAGCTGCAGTAGTAGTTGTAGGAGAAGCATTAGCAGTAGTAGTTGTAGTAGTTGTAGGAGTAGCAGCAACAGTAGTTGTAGGAGTAGCAGCAACAGTAGTTGTAGGAGTAGCAGCAGCAGTAGTTGTAGGAGTAGCAGCAGCAGTAGTTGTAGGAGTAGCAGCAGCAGTAGTTGTAGGAGTAGCAGTAGTTGTAGGAGTAGCAGCAGCAGTAGTTGTAGGAGTAGCAGCAGCAGTAGTTGTAGGAGTAGCAGCAGCAGTAGTTGTAGGAGTAGCAGCAGCAGTAGTTGCAGGAGTAGCAGCAGCAGTAGTTGTAGGAGTAGTGGCAGCAGTAGTAGAAGTTGTAGGAGTAGCAGCAGCAGCAGTAGATGTAGGAGTAGCAGCAGCAGTAGTTCTAGGAGTAGCAGCAACAGCAGTAGTTGTAGGAGTAGCAGCAGCAGTAGTTGTAGGAGTAGCAGAAGCAGTAGTTGTAGGAGTAGCAGCAGCAGTAGTTGTAGGAGTAGCAGCAGCAGTAGTTGTAGGAGTAGAAGCAGCAGTAGTTGTAGGAGTAGCAGCAGTAGTTGTAGGAGTAGCAGCAGCAGTAGTTGCAGGAGTAGCAGCAGCAGTAGTTGTAGGAGTAGCAGCAGCAGTAGTTGTAGGAGTAGCAGCAGCAGCAGTAGTTGTAGGAGTAGCAGCAGCAGTAGTTGTAGGAGTAGCAGCAGCAGTAGTTGTAGGAGTAGCAGCAGCAGTAGTTGTAGGAGTAGCAGCAGCAGTAGTTGTAGGAGTAGCAGCAGCAGTAGTTGTAGGAGTAGCAGCAGCAGTAGTTGTAGGAGTAGCAGCAGCAGTAGTTGTAGGAGTAGCAGCAGCAGTAGTTGTAGGAGTAGCAGCAGCAGTAGTTGTAGGAGTAGTTGTAGGAGTAGCAGCAGCAGTAGTTGTAGGAGTAGCAGCAACAGTAGTTGTAGGAGTAGCAGCAGCAGTAGTTGTAGGAGTAGCAGCAGCAGTAGTTGTAGGAGTAGCAGCAGCAGTAGTTGTAGGAGTAGCAGCAGCAGTAGTTGTAGGAGTAGCAGCAGCAGCAGCAGTAGTTGTAGGAGTAGCAGCAGCAGTAGTTGTAGGAGTAGCAGCAGCAGTAGTTGTAGGAGTAGCAGCAGCAGCAGTAGTTGTAGGAGTAGCAGCAGCAGTAGTTGTAGGAGTAGCAGCAGCAGTAGTTGTAGGAGTAGCAGCAGCAGTAGTTGTAGGAGTAGCAGCAGCAGCAGCAGGAGTTGTAGGAGTAGCAGCAGCAGTAGTTGTAGGAGTAGCAGCAGCAGTAGTTGTAGGAGTAGCAGCAGCAGTAGTTGTAGGAGTAGCAGCAGCAGTAGTTGTAGGAGTAGCAGCAGCAGTAGTTGTAGGAGTAGCAGCAGCAGTAGTTGTAGGAGTAGCAGCAGCAGTAGTTGTAGGAGTAGCAGCAGCAGTAGTTGTAGGAGTAGCAGCAGCAGTAGTTGTAGGAGTAGCAGCAGCAGTAGTTGTAGGAGTAGCAGCAGCAGTAGTTGTAGGAGTAGCAGCAGCAGTAGTTGTAGGAGTAGCAGCAGCAGCAGTAGTTGTAGGAGTAGCAGCAGCAGTAGTTGTAGGAGTAGCAGCAACAGTAGTTGTAGGAGTAGCAGCACCAGTAGTTGTAGGAGTAGCAGCAGCAGCAGCAGTAGTTGTAGGAGTAGCAGCAGCAGCAGCAGCAGTAGCAGCAGCAGTAGCAGCAGCAGCAGCAGTAGTTGTAGGAGTAGCAGCAGCAGTAGTTTAGGAGTAGGCAGTAGTTGTAGGAGTAGCAGCAGCAGTAGTTGTAGGAGTAGCAGCAGTAGTAGTTGTAGGAGTAGCAGCAGCAGTAGTAGTTGTAGGAGCAGCAGCAACAGTAGTAGTTGTAGGAGTAGCGGCAGCAGTAGTAGTAGTTGTAGGAGTAGCGGCAGCAGTAGCAGTTGTAGGAGTAGCGGCAGCAGCAGTAGTAGTAGTTGTAGGAGTAACAGCAGCAGTAGTAGTTGTAGGAGTAGCAGCAGCAGTAGTTGTAGGAGTAGCAGCAGCAGTAGTTGTAGGAGTAGCAGCAGCAGTAGTTGTAGGAGTAGCAGCAGCAGTAGTTGTAGGAGTAGCAGCAGCAGTAGTTGTAGGAGTAGCAGCAGCAGTAGTTGTAGGAGTAGCAGCAGCAGTAGTTGTAGGAGTAGCAGCAGCAATAGTTGTAGGAGTAGCAGCAGCAATAGTTGTATGAGTAGCAGCAGCAGTAGTTGTAGGAGTAGGAGTAGCAGCAGCAGTAGTTGTAGGAGTAGCAGCAGCAGTAGTTGTAGGAGTAGCAGCAGCAGTAGCAGTAGTTGTAGGAGTAGCAGCAACAGTAGTTGTAAAAGTAGCAGCTGCAGTAGTTGTAGGAGTAGCAGCAGCAGCAGCAGCAGCAGTAGTTGTAGGAGTAGCAGCAGCAGTAGTTGTAGGAGTAGCGGTAACAGTAGTTGCAGGAGTAGCAGCAGCAGTAGTTGTAGGAGTAGCAGCAGCAGTAGTTGTAGGAGTAGCAGTAGTTGTAGGAGTAGCAGCAGCAGTAGTTGTAGGAGTAGCAGCAGCAGTAGTTGTAGGAGTAGCAGCAGCAGTAGTTGTAGGAGTAGCAGCAGCAGTAGATGTAGGAGTAGCAGCAGCAGTTGTAGGAGTAGCAGCAGCAGTAGTTGTAGGAGTAGCAGCAGCAGTAGTTGTAGGAGTAGCAGCAGCAGTAGTTGTAGGAGTAGTTGTAGGAGTAGCAGCAGCAGTAGTTGTAGGAGTAGCAGCAGCAGTAGTTGTAGGAGTAGCAGCAACAGCAGTAGTTGTAGGAGTAGCATCAACAGCAGTAGTTGTAGGAGTAGCAGCAGCTTGTAGGAGTAGCAGCAGCAGTAGTTGTAGGAGTAGCAGCAGCAGCAGTAGTTGTAGGAGTAGCAGCAGCAGCAGCAGTAGTTGTAGGAGTAGCAGCAGCAGTAGTTGTAGGAGTAGCAGCAGCAGCAGCAGTAGTTGTAGGAGTAGCAGCAGCAGTAGTTGTAGGAGTAGCAGCAGCAGTAGTTGTAGGAGTAGCAGCAGCAGTAGTTGTAGGAGTAGCAGCAGCAGTAGTTGTAGGAGTAGCAGCAGCAGTAGTTGTAGGAGTAGCAGCAGCAGCAGTAGTTGTAGGAGTAGCAGCAGCAGTAGTTGTAGGAGTAGCAGCAGCAGTAGTTGTAGGAGTAGCAGCAGCAGCAGTAGTTGTAGGAGTAGCAGCAGCAGTAGTTGTAGGAGTAGCAGCAGCAGTAGTTGTAGGAGTAGCAGCAGCAGTAGTTGTAGGAGTAGCAGCAGCAGTAGTTGTAGGAGTAGCAGCAGCAGTAGTTGTAGGAGTAGCAGCAGCAGTAGTTGTAGGAGTAGCAGCAGCAGTAGTTGTAGGAGTAGCAGCAGCAGTAGTTGTAGGAGTAGCAGCAGCAGCAGCAGTAGTTGTAGGAGTAGCAGCAGCAGTAGTTGTAGGAGTAGCAGCAGCAGTAGTTGTAGGAGTAGCAGCAGCAGTAGTTGTAGGAGTAGCAGCAGCAGTAGTTGTAGGAGTAGCAGCAGCAGTAGTTGTAGGAGTAGCAGCAGCAGCAGTAGTTGTAGGAGTAGCAGCAGCAGTAGTTGTAGGAGTAGCAGCAGCAGCAGCAGTAGTTGTAGGAGTAGCAGCAGCAGTAGTTGTAGGAGTAGCAGCAGCAGCAGCAGCGGCAGTTGTAGGAGTAGAAGCAGCAGTAGTTGTAGGAGTAGCAGCAGCAGTAGTTGTAGGAGTAGCAGCAGCAGTAGTTGTAGGAGTAGCAGCAGCAGCAGCAGTAGTTGTAGGAGTAGCAGCAGCAGTAGTTGTAGGAGTAGCAGCAGCAGCAGTTGTAGTAGCAGCAGCAGTAGTTGTTGTAGTAGCAGCAGCAGTTGTAGTAGTAGCAGCAGCAGCAGCAGTAGTTGTAGGAGTAGCAGCAGCAGTAGTTGTAGGAGTAGCAGCAGCAGTAGTTGTAGGAGTAGCAGCAGCAGTAGTTGTAGGAGTAGCAGCAGCAGTAGTTGTAGGAGTAGCAGCAGCAGGAGTTGTAGGAGTAGTTCTAGGAGTAGCAGCAGCAGTAGTTGTAGGAGTAGCAGCAGCAGCAGCAGTAGTTGTAGGAGTAGCAGCAGCAGTAGTTGTAGGAGTAGCAGCAGCAGTAGTTGTAGGAGTAGCAGCAGCAGTAGTTGTAGGAGTAGCAGCAGCAGTAGTTGTAGGAGTAGCAGCAGCAGTAGTAGTTGTAGGAGTAGCAGCAGCAGTAGTTGTAGGAGTAGCAGCAGCAGAAGCAGCAGTAGGTGCAGAAGTAGCAGCAGCAGTAGTTGTAGGAGTAGCAGCAGCAGTAGTTGTAGGAGTAGCAGCAGTAGTTGTAGGAGTAACAGCAACAGCAGTAGTTGTAGGAGTAGCAGCAGCAGTAGTTGTAGGAGTAGCAGCAGCAGTAGTTGTAGGAGTAGCAGCAGCAGTAGTTGTAGGAGTAGCAGCAGCAGTAGTTGTAGGAGTAGCAGCAGGAGTAGGTAGTAGCAGCAGCAGTAGTTGTAGTTGTAGGTAGCAGCAGCAGTAGTTGTAGGAGTAGCAGCAGCAGTAGTTGTAGGAGTAGCAGCAGCAGTAGTTGTAGGAGTAGCAGCAGCAGTAGTTGTAGGAGTAGCAGCAGCAGTAGTTGTAGGAGTAGCAGCAGCAGCAGCAGTAGTTGTAGGAGTAGCAGCAGCAGTAGTTGTAGGAGTAGCAGCAGCAGTAGTTGTAGGAGTAGCAGCAGCAGTAGTTGTAGGAGTAGCAGCAGCAGTAGTTGTAGGAGTAGCAGCAGCAGTAGTTGTAGGAGTAGCAGCAGCAGTAGTTGTAGGAGTAGCAGCAGCAGTAGTTGTAGGAGTAGCAGCAGCAGCAGCAGCAGCAGCAGCAGCAGCAGCAGCAGCAGCAGCAGCAGAACTTGAAGGAGTAGCAGCAGCAGCAGTAGTTTTAGGAGTAGCATCAACAGCAGTAGTTTTAGGAGTAGCAGCAGCAGTACTTGTAGGAGTAGCAGCAGTAGTTGTAGGAGTATTAGCAGCAGTAGTAGTTGTAGGAGTAGCAGCAGCAGCAGCAGCAGTAGTTGTAGGAGTAGCAGCAGCAGTAGTTGTAGGAGTAGCAGCAGCAGCAGCAGTAGTTGTAGGAGTAGCAGCAGCAGTAGTTGTAGGAGTAGCAGCAGCAGCAGCAGTAGTTGTAGGAGTAGCAGCAGCAGTAGTTGTAGGAGTAGCAGCGGCAGTTGTATGAGTAGCAGCAGTAGTTGTAGGAGTAGCAGCAGCAGTAGTTGTAGGAGTAGCAGCAGCAGTAGTTGTAGGAGTAGCAGCAGCAGTAGTTGTAGGAGTAGCAGCAGCAGTAGTTGTAGGAGTAGCAGCAGCAGTAGTTGTAGGAGTAGCAGCAGCAGTAGTTGTAGGAGTAGCAGCAGCAGTAGTTGTAGGAGTAGCAGCAGCAGCAGCAGTAGTTGTAGGAGTAGCAGCAGCAGTAGTTGTAGGAGTAGCAGCAGCAGTAGTTGTAGGAGTAGCAGCAGCAGTAGTTGTAGGAGTAGCAGCAGCAGTAGTTGTAGGAGTAGCAGCAGCAGTAGTTGTAGGAGTAGCAGCAACAGTAGTTGTAGGAGTAGCAGCAGCAGTAGTTGTAGGAGTAGCAGCAGCAGTAGTTGTAGGAGTAGCAGCAGCAGTAGTTGTAGGAGTAGCAGTAGTTGTAGGAGTAGCAGCAGCAGTAGTTGTAGGAGTAGCAGCAGCAGTAGTTGTAGGAGTAGCAGCAGCAGTAGTTGTAGGAGTAGCAGCAGCAGTAGTTGTAGGAGTAGCAGCAGCAGTAGTTGTAGGAGTAGCAGCAACAGCAGTAGTTGTAGGAGTAGCAACAACAGCAGTAGTTGTAGGAGTAGCAGCAGCAGCAGCAGTAGTTGTAGGAGTAGCAGCAACAGTAATTGTAGGAGTAGCAGCAGCAGTAGTTGTAGGAGTAGCAGCAGCAGTAGTTGTAGGAGTAGCAGCAGCAGTAGTTGTAGGAGTAGCAGCAGCAGCAGCAGTAGTTGTAGGAGTAGCAGCAGCAGTAGTTGTAGGAGTAGCAGCAGCAGTAGTTGTAGGAGTAGCAGCAGCAGTAGTTGTAGGAGTAGCAGCAGCAGTAGTTGTAGGAGTAGCAGCAGCAGTAGTTGTAGGAGTAGCAGCAGCAGTAGTTGTAGGAGTAGCAGCAGCAGCAGCAGCAGTAGTTGTAGGAGTAGCAGCAGCAGTAGTTGTAGGAGTAGCAGCAGCAGCAGTAGTAGTTGTAGGAGTAGCAGTAGCAGTAGTAGTTGTAGGAGTAGTAGCAGCAGCAGTAGTAGTTGTAGGAGTAGCAGCAGCAGTAGTAGTTGTAGGAGTAGCAGCAGCAGCACTAGTAGTTGTAGGAGTAGCAGCAGCAGTAGTAGTTGTAGGAGTATCAGCAGCAGTAGTAGTGTAGGAGTAGCGGCAGCAGTAGTTGTAGGAGAGTAGCAGCAGCAGCAGCAGTAGTTGTAGGAGTAGCAGCAACAGTAGTTGTAGGAGCAGCAGTAGTTGTAGGAGTAGCAGCAGCAGTAGTTGTAGGAGTAGCAGCAGCAGTAGTTGTAGGAGTAGCAGCAGCAGTAGTAGTTGTAGGAGTAGCAGCAGCAGTAGTTGTAGGAGTAGCAGCAGCACCAGCAGTAGTTGTAGGAGTAGCAACAATAGTTGTAAAAGTAGCAGCTGCAGTAGTTATAGGAGTAGCAGCCGCAGCAGCAGCAGCAGTAGTTGTAGGAGTAGCAGCAGCAGTAGTTGTAGGAGTAGCAGCAGCAGTAGTTGTAGGAGTAGCAGCAGCAGTAGTTGTAGGAGTAGCAGCAGCAGTAGTTGTAGGAGTAGCAGCAGCAGTAGTTGTAGGAGTAGCAGCAGCAGTAGTTGTAGGAGTAGCAGCAGCAGTAGTTGTAGGAGTAGCAGCAGCAGTAGTTGTAGGAGTAGCAGCAGCAGCAGTAGTTGTAGGAGTAGCAGCAGCAGTAGTTGAAGGAATAGCAGCAGCAGCAGCAGTAGTTGTAGGAGTAGCAGCAGCAGTAGTTGTAGGAGTTAGCAGCAGCAGTAGTTGTAGGAGTAGCAGCAGCAGTAGTTGGAGTAGCAGCAGTTGTAGTTGTAGGAGTAGCAGCAGCAGTATTAGTTGTAGGAGTAGCAGCAGCAGCAGTAGTTGTAGGAGTAGCAGCAGCAGTAGTTGAAGGAGTAGCAGCAGCAGTAGTTGTAGGAGTAGCAGCAGCAGTAGTTGTAGTTGTAGGTAGCAGCAGCAGTAGTAGCAGCAGCAGCAGTAGTAGCAGCAACAGTAGTTGTAGGAGTAGCAGCAGCAGTAGTTGTAGGAGTAGCAGCAGCAGTAGTTGTAGGAGTAGCAGCAGCAGTAGTTGTAGGAGTAGCAGCAGCAGTAGTTGTAGGAGTAGCAGCAGCAGTAGTTGTAGGAGTAGCAGCAGCAGTAGTTGTAGGAGTAGCAGCAGCAGTAGTTGTAAGAGTAGCAGCAGCAGCAGCAGTAGTTGTAGGAGTAGCAGACACAGTAGTTGTAGGAGTAGCAGCAACAGTAGTTGTAGGAGTAGCAGCAGCAGTAGTTGTAGGAGTAGCAGCAGCAGTAGTTGTAGGAGTAGCAGCAGCAGTAGTTGTAGGAGTAGCAGCAGCAGTAGTTGTAGGAGTAGCAGCAGCAGCAGCAGTAGTTGTAGGAGTAGCAGCAGCAGTAGTTGTAGGAGTAGCAGCAGCAGTAGTTGTAGGAGTAGCAGCAGCAGTAGTTGTAGGAGTAGCAGCAGTAGTTGTAGGAGTAGCAGCAGCAGTAGTTGTAGGAGTAGCAGCAGCAGTAGTTGTAGGAGTAGCAGCAGCAGTAGTTGTAGGAGTAGCAGCAGCAGTAGTTGTAGGAGTAGCAGCAGCAGTAGTTGTAGGAGTAGCAGCAGCAGTAGTTGTAGGAGTAGCAGCAGTAGTTGTAGGAGTAGCAGCAGCAGCAGCAGTAGTTGTAGGAGTAGCAGCAGCAGTAGTTGTAGGAGTAGCAGCAGCAGTAGTTGTAGGAGTAGCAGCAGCAGTAGTTGTAGGAGTAGCAGCAGCAGTAGTTGTAGGAGTAGCAGCAGCAGTAGTTGTAGGAGTAGCAGCAGCAGCAGCAGCAGTAGTTGTAGGAGTAGCAGCAGCAGTAGTTGTAGGAGTAGCAGCAGCAGCAGTAGTTGTAGGAGTAGCAGCAGCAGTAGTTGTAGGAGTAGCAGCAGCAGCAGCAGTAGTTGTAGGAGTAGCAGCAGCAGTAGTTGTAGGAGTAGCAGCAGCAGTAGTTGTAGGAGTAGCAGCAGCAGCAGCAGTAGTTGTAGGAGTAGCAGCAGCAGTAGTTGTAGGAGTAGCAGCAGCAGTAGTTGTAGGAGTAGCAGCAGCAGTAGTTGTAGGAGTAGCAGCAGCAGTAGTTGTAGGAGTAGCAGCAGCAGTACTTGTAGGAGTAGCAGCAGTAGTTGTAGGAGTATTAGCAGCAGTAGTAGTTGTAGGAGTAGGAGCAGCATTAGTAGTTGTAGGAGTAGCAGCAGCAGTAGTAGTTGTAGGAGTAGCAGTAGCAGTAGTAGTAGTAGCAGCAGCAGTAGTTGTAGGAGTAGCAGCATCAGTAGTTGTAGGAGTAGCAGCAGCAGCAGTAGTTGTAGGAGTAGCAGCAGCAGTAGTTGTAGGAGTAGCAGCAGCAGCAGCAGTAGTTGTAGGAGTAGCAGCAGCAGTAGTTGTAGGAGTAGCAGCAGCAGCAGCAGTAGTTGTAGGAGTAGCAGCAGCAGTAGTTGTAGGAGTAGCAGCAGCAGTAGTTGTAGGAGTAGCAGCAGCAGCAGCAGCAGCAGTAGTTGTAGGAGTAGCAGCAGCAGTAGTTGTAGGAGTAGCAGCAACAGTAGTTGTAGGAGTAGCAGCAGCAGTAGATATAGGAATAGCAGCAACAGTAGTTGTAGGAGTAGCAGGAGTAGCAGCAGCAGTAGTTGTAGGAGTAGCAGCAGCAGTAGTTGTAGGAGTAGCAGCAGCAGTAGTTGTAGGAGTAGCAGCAGCAGTAGTTGTAGGAGTAGCAGCAGCAGTAGTTGTAGGAGTAGCAGTAGTTGTAGGAGTAGCAGCAGCAGTAGTTGTAGGAGTAGCAGCAGCAGTAGTTGTAGGAGTAGCAGCAGCAGTAGTTGTAGGAGTAGCAGCAGCAGTAGTTGTAGGAGTAGCAGCAGCAGTAGTTGTAGGAGTAGCAGCAGCAGTAGTTGTAGGAGTAGCAGCAGCAGTAGTTGTAGGAGTAGCAGCAGCAGTAGTTGTAGGAGTAGCAGCAGCAGTAGTTGTAGGAGTAGCAGCAGCAGTAGTTGTAGGAGTAGCAGCAGCAGTAGTTGTAGGAGTAGCAGCAGCAGTAGTTGTAGGAGTAGCAGCAGCAGCAGCAGTAGTTGTAGGAGTAGCAGCAGCAGTAGTTGTAGGAGTAGCAGCAGCAGTAGTTGTAGGAGTAGCAGCAGCAGTAGTTGTAGGAGTAGCAGCAGCAGTAGTTGTAGGAGTAGCAGCAGCAGCAGCAGTAGTTGTAGGAGTAGCAGCAGCAGTAGTTGTAGGAGTAGCAGCAGCAGTAGTTGTAGGAGTAGCAGCAGCAGTAGTTGTAGGAGTAGCAGCAGCAGCAGTAGTTGTAGGAGTAGCAGAGTAGCAGCAGTAGTTGTAGGAGTAGCAGCAGCAGTAGTTGTAGGAGTAGCAGCAGTAGTTGTAGGAGTAGCAGCAGCAGTAGTTGTAGGAGTAGCAGCAGCAGTAGTTGTAGGAGTAGCAGCAGCAGTAGTTGTAGGAGTAGCAGCAGCAGTAGTTGCAGAAGTAGCAGCAACAGTAGTTGCAGGAGTAGCAGCAGCCGTAGTTGTAGGAATAGCAGCAACAGTAGTTGTAGGAGTAGCAGCAATAGCAGTAGTTGTAGGAGTAGCAGCAACAGTAGTTGTAGGAGTAGCAGCAGCAGTAGTTGTAGGAGTAGCAGCAGCAGTAGTTGTAGGAGTAGCAGCAGCAGTAGTTGTAGGAGTAGCAGCAGCAGTAGTTGTAGGAGTAGCAGCAGCAGTAGTTGTAGGAGTAGCAGCAGCAGTAGTTGTAGGAGTAGCAGCAGCAGTAGTTGTAGGAGTAGCAGCAGCAGTAGTTGTAGGAGTAGCAGCAGCAGTAGTTGTAGGAGTAGCAGCAGCAGTAGTTGTAGGAGTAGCAGCAGCAGTAGTTGTAGGAGAAGCAGCAGCAGTAGTAGTTCTAGGAGTAGCAGCAGCAGTAGTTGTAGAAGTAGCAGCAGCAGTAGTTGTAGGAGTAGCAGCAGCAGTAGTTGTAGGAGTAGCAGCAGCAGTAGTTGTAGGAGTAGCAGCAGCAGTAGTTGTAGGAGTAGCAGCAGAAGTAGTTACAGGAGTAGCAGCAGCAGTAGTTGTAGGAGTAGCAGCAGCAGTAGTTGTAGGAGTAGCAGCAGCAGTAGTTGTAGGAGTAGCAGCAGCAGTAGCAGTAGTTGTAGGAGTAGCAGCAGCAGTAGTTGTAGGAGTAGCAACAACAGCAGTAGTTGTAGGAGTAGCAGCAACAGCAGTAGTTGTAGGAGTAGCAGCAACAGCAGTAGTTGTAGGAGTAGCAACAACAGCAGTAGTTGTAGGAGTAGAAGCAGCAGCAGTAGTTGTAGGAGTAGCAGCAGCAGTAGTTGTAGGAGTAGCAGCAGCAGTAGTTGTAGGAGTAGCAGCAGCAGTAGTTGTAGGAGTAGCAGCAGCAGCAGCAGTAGTTGTAGGAGTAGCAGCAGCAGTAGTTGTAGGAGTAGCAGCAGCAGTAGTTGTAGGAGTAGCAGCAGCAGTAGTTGTAGGAGTAGCAGCAGCAGTAGTTGTAGGAGTAGCAGCAGCAGTAGTTGTAGGAGGAGTAGCAGCAGCAGTAGTTGTAGGAGTAGCAGCAGCAGCTTTAGTTGTAGGAGTAGCAGCAGCAGTAGTTGTAGGAGTAGCAGCAGCAGTAGTTGTAGGAATAGCAGCAGCAGCAGTAGTTGTAGGAGTAGTTGTAGTTGTAGGAGTAGCAGCAGCAGTAGTTGTAGGAGTAGCAGCAGCAGTAGTTGTAGGAGTAGCAGCAGCAGTAGTTGTAGGAGTAGCAGCAACAGTAGTTGTAGGAGTAGCAGCAGCAGTAGTTGTAGGAGTTAGGAGTAGCAGCAGCAGTAGTTGTAGGAGTAGCAGCAGCAGTAGTTGCAGGAGTAGCAGCAGCAGTAGTTGTAGGAGTAGCTGTAACAGTAGTTGCAGGAATAGCAGCTGGAGTAGTTGTAGGAGTAGCAGCAGCAGTATTTGTAGGAGTAGCAGCGGCAGTAGTTGTAGGAGTAGCAGCAGCAGTACTAGTAGTTGTAGGAGGAGTAGCAGCAGCAGTAGTTGTAGGAGTAGCAGCAGCAGTAGTTGTAGGAGTAGCAGCAGCAGTAGTTGTAGGAGTAGCAGCAGCAGTAGTTGTAGGAGTAGCAGCAGCAGTAGTAGTAGTTGTAGGAGTAGCAGCAGCAGCAGTAGATGTAGGAGTAGCAGCAGCAGTAGTTGTAGGAGTAGCAGCAACAGCAGTAGTTGTAGGAGTAGCAGCAGCAGCAGTAGTTGTAGGAGTAGCAGCAGCAGCAGTAGTTGTAGGAGTAGCAGCAGCAGCAGTAGTTGTAGGAGTAGCAGCAGCAGTAGTTGTAGGAGTAGTAGCAACAGCAGTAGTTGTAGGAGCAGCAGCAGCAGTAGTTCTAGGAGTAGCAGCAACAGTAGTTGTAGGAGTAGCAGCAACAGTAGTTGTAGGAGTAGCAGCAGCAGTAGTTGTAGGAGTAGCAGCAGCAGTAGTTGTAGGAGTAGCAGCAGCAGTAGTTGTAGGAGCAGCAGCAGCAGTAGTTGTAGGAGTAGCAGCAGCAGTAGTTGTAGGAGTAGCAGCAGCAGTAGTTGTAGGAGTAGCAGCAGCAGTAGTTGTAGGAGTAGCAGCAGCAGTAGTTGTAGGAGTAGCAGCAGCAGTAGTTGTAGGAGTAGCAGCAGCAGTAGTTGTAGGAGTAGCAGCAGCAGTAGTTGTAGGAGTAGCAGCAGCAGCAGCAGTAGTTGCAGGAGTAGCAGCAGCAGTAGTTGTAGGAGTAGCAGCAGCAGCAGCTTTAGTTGTAGGAGTAGCAGCAGCAGTAGTTGTAGGAGTAGCAGCAGCAGTAGTTGTAGGAGTAGCAGCAGCAGCAGCAGTAGTTGTAGGAGTAGCAGCAGCAGTAGTAGTAGGAGTAGCAGCAGCAGCAGCAGTGGTTGTAGGAGTAGCAGCAGCAGCAGTTGTAGGAGTAGCAGCAGCGGCAGTTGTAGGAGTAGAAGCAGCAATAGTTTTAGGAGTAGCAGCAGCAGTAGTTGTAGGAGTAGCAGCAACAGTAGTTGTAGGAGTAGCAGCAGCAGTAGTTGTAGGAGTAGCAGCAGCAGTAGTTGTAGGAGTAGCAGCAGCAGTAGTTGTAGGAGTAGCAGCAGCAGTAGTTGTAGGAGTAGCAGCAGCAGTAGTTGTAGGAGTAGCAGCAGCAGTAGTTGTAGGAGTAGAAGCAGCAGTAGTTGTAGGAGTAGCAGCAGCAGTAGTTGTAGGAGTAGCAGCAGCAGTAGTTGTAGGAGTAGCAGCAGCAGTAGTTGTAGGAGTAGCAGCTGCAGCAGCAGTAGTTGTAGGAGTAGCAGCAGCAGTAGTTGTAGGAGTAGCAGCAGCAGTAGTTGCAGGAGTAGCAGCAGCAGTAGTTGTAGGAGTAGCAGCAGCAGTAGTTGTAGGAGTAGCAGCAGCAGTAGTTGTAGGAGTAGCAGCAACAGTAGTTGTAGGAGTAGCAGCAGCAGTAGTTGTAGGAGTAGCAGCAACAGTAGTTGTAGGAGTAGCAGCAACAGTAGTTGTAGGAGTAGCAGCAACAGTAGTTGTAGGAGTAGCAGCAGCAGTAGTTGTAGGAGTAGCAGCAACAATAGTTGTAGGAGTAGCAGCAGCGGTAGTTGTAGGAGTAGCAGCAGCAGTTGTTGTAGGAGTAGCAGCAACAGTAGTAGTAAGAGTAGCAGCAACAGTAGTTGTAGGAGTAGCAGCAGCAGCAGCAGCAGCAGTAGTTGTAGGAGTAGCGGTAACAGTAGTTGCAGGAGTAGCAGCGGTTGGCCAAGAGTAGCAAGCAAGCAGTTAGCGTAGAATTAACCCTTAGCAAGCAGTGAAGTTGTAGGGAATTAGCTTAGCAGCAGTAGTAGTAGTTGGTAGGGAAACCTTGCAAGCCAGCAGTAGTTAATGGAGGTAGCAGCAGCAGTAGTTGGTTGGGAATAAGGGCCAGCAACAAGCCAGATGGTTATCAAGGGTAGCAGCAGCAGCAGTATGGCTAGCCAGGGTAGTAACAACAGCAGCAATAGGTTATTGCAAGGAGTAGGCAGTAGTTGTAGGGAATGCTTAGCAGCGAGCCAGGTAGCAGTAGGTTAAGCAAGCAGCAGGCAGTAGCGTTATGGGAATGGCTGTAAGCAAGCAGTTGGTTAAGGGCAAGCATGCAGCCAGTAGATTGGTTAGGCAAGATGGCAGCAAGCCAGCAGCAGTAGTTGTAGGGGGTAATTGCCAGCAGCAGTAGTTGTAGAAATGGCCCAAGCAACGGTAGTTGGGCATGGATAACAGGAGTAGCAGCAACAGCAGTAGTTGTAGGAATAGCAGCAACAGCAGTAGTTTTAAGAGTAGCAGCAACAGCAGTAGTTGTAGGAGTAGCAGCAGCAGTAGTTTTTGTAGGAGTAGCAGCAGCAGTAGTTGTAGGAGTAGCAGCAGCAGTAGTTGTAGGAGTAGCAGCAGCAGTAGTAGTAGGAGTAGCAGCAGCAGTAGTTGTAGGAGTAGCAGCAGCAGTAGTTGTAGGAGTAGCAGCAGCAGTAGTTGTAGGAGTAGCAGCAGCAGTAGTTGTAGGAGTAGGTTGTAGGAGTAGCAGCAGCAGTAGTTGTAGGAGTAGCAGCAGCAGTAGTTGTAGGAGTAGCAGCAGCAGTAGTTGTAGGAGTAGCAGCAGCAGTAGTTGTAGGAGTAGCAGCAGCAGTAGTTGTAGGAGTAGCAGCAGCAGTAGTTGTAGGAGTAGCAGCAGCAGTAGTTGTAGGAGTAGCAGCAGCAGCAGCAGTAGTTGTAGGAGTAGCAGCAGCAGTAGTTGTAGGAGTAGCAGCAGCAGTAGCAGTAGTTGTAGGAGTAGCAGCAGCAGTAGTTGTAGGAGTAGCAGCAACAGTAGTTGTAAAAGTAGCAGCTGCAGTAGTTGTAGGAGTAGCAGCAGCAGCAGCAGTAGTTGTAGGAGTAGCAGCAGCAGTAGTTGTAGGAGTAGCAGCAGCAGCAGTAGTTGTAGGAGTAGCAGCAGCAGTAGCAGTAGTTGTAGGAGTAGCAGCAGCAGTAGTTGTAGGAGTAACAGCAACAGTAGTTGTAGGAGTAGCAGCAGCAGTAGTTGTAGGAGTAGCAGCAGCAGTAGTTGTAGGAGTAGCAGCAACAGTAGTTGTAGGAGTAGCAGCAGCAGTAGTTGTAGGAGTAGCAACAACAGCAGTAGTTGTAGGAGTAGCAGCAACAGCAGTAGTTGTAGGAGTAGCAGCAACAGCAGTAGTTGTAGGAGTAGCAGCAGCAGTAGTTGTAGGAGTAGCAGCAACAGTAGTTGTAGGAGTAGCAGCAGCAGTAGTTGTAGGAGTAGCAGCAGCAGCAGCAGTAGTTGTAGGAGTAGCAGCAGCAGTAGTTGTAGGAGTAGCAGCAACAGTAGTTGTAGGAGTAGCAGCAGCAGTAGTTGTAGGAGTAGCAGCAGCAGTAGTTGTAGGAGTAGCAGCAGCAGTAGTTGTAGGAGTAGCAGCAACAGCAGTAGTTGTAGGAGTAGCAGCAGCAGTAGTTGTAGGAGTAGCAGCAGCAGTAGTTGTAGGAGTAGCAGCAACAGCAGTAGTTGTAGGAGTAGCAGCAACAGCAGTAGTTGTAGGAGTAGCAGCAGCAGTAGTTGTAGGAGTAGCAGCAGCAGTAGTTGTAGGACTAGCAGAAGCAGTAGTTGTAGGAGTAGCAGCAGCAGTAGTTGTAGGAGTAGCAGCAACAGTAGTAATAGGAGTAGCAGCAACAGTAGTTGTAGGACTACCAGCAACAGTAGTTGTAGGAGTAGCAGCAGCAGTAGTTGTAGGATTAGCAGCAGCAGTAGTTGTAGGAGTAGCAGCAGCAGTACTTGTAGGAGTAGCAGCAACAATAGTTGTAGGAGTAGCAGCAGCAGTAGTTGTAGGAGTAGCAGCAACAGTAGTTGTAGGAGTAGCAGCAGCAGTAGTTGTAGGAGTAGCAGCAGCAGTAGTTGTAGGAGTAGCAGCAGCAGTAGTTGTAGGAGTAGCAGCAGCAGTAGTTGTAGGAGTAGCAGCAGCAGTAGTTGTAGGAGTAGCAGCAGCAGTAGTTGTAGGAGTAGCAGCAGCAGTAGTTGTAGGAGTAGCAGCAGCAGTAGTTGTAGGAGTAGCAGAAGCAGTAGTTGTAGGAGTAGCAGCAGCAGCAGTTGTTGTAGGAGTAGCAGCAGCAGTAGTTGTAGGAGTAGCAGCAGCAGTAGTAGTAGGAGTAGCAGCAGCAGCAGTAGTTGTAGGAGTAGCAGCAGCAGTAGTTGTAGGAGTAGCAGCAGCAGTAGTTGTAGGAGTAGCAGCAGCAGTAGTTGTAGGAGTAGCAGCAGCAGTAGTTGTAGGAGTAGCAGCAGCAGTAGTTGTAGGAGTAGCAGCAGCAGTAGTTGTAGGAGTAGCAGCAGCAGCAGTAGTTGTAGGAGTAGCAGCAGCAGTAGTTGTAGGAGTAGCAGCAGCAGTAGTTGTAGGAGTAGCAGCAGCAGTAGTTGTAGGAGTAGCAGCAGCAGTAGTTGTAGGAGTAGCAGCAGCAGTAGTTGTAGGAGTAGCAGCAGCAGTAGTTGTAGGAGTAGCAGCAGCAGTAGTTGTAGGAGTAGCAGCAGCAGTAGTTGTAGGAGTAGCAGCAGCAGTAGTTGTAGGAGTAGCAGCAGCAGTAGTTGTAGGAGTAGCAGCAGCAGCAGCAGTAGTTGTAGGAGTAGCAGCAGCAGTAGTTGTAGAAGTAGCAGCATCAGTACTTGTAGGAGTAGCAGCAGCAGCAGTAGTTGTAGGAGTAGCATCAACAGCAGTAGTTTTAGGAGTAGCAGCAGCAGTACTTGTAGGAGTAGCAGCAGCAGCAGTAGTTGTAGGAGTAGCAGCAGCAGTAGTTGTAGGAGTAGCAGCAGCACTAGTTGTAGGAGTAGCAGCAGCAGTACTTATAGGAGTAGGAGCAGCAGTAGTTGTAGGAGTAGCAGCAGCAGTAGTTGTAGGAGTAGCAGCAGCAGTAGTTGTAGGAGTAGCAGCAGCAGTAGTTGTAGGAGTAGCAGCAGCAGTAGTTGTAGGAGTAGCAGCAGCAGTAGTTGTAGGAGTAGCAGCAGCAGTAGTTGTAGGAGTAGCAGCAGCAGTAGTTGTAGGAGAAGCAGCAGCAGTAGTTGTAGGAGTAGCAGCAGCAGTAGTTGTAGGAGTAGCAGCAGCAGTAGTTGTAGGAGTAGCAGCAGCAGTAGTTGTAGGAGTAGCAGCAACAGTAGTTGTAGGAGTAGCAGCAGCAGTAGTTGTAGGAGTAGCAGCAGCAGCAGCAGCAGCAGCAGCAGTAGTTGTAGGAGTAGCAGCAGCAGTAGTTGTAGGAGTAGCAGCAGCAGTAGTTGCAGGAGTAGCAGCAGCAGTAGTTGTAGGAGTAGCAGCAGCAGTAGTTGTAGAAGTAGCAGTAGCAGTTGTAGGAGTGAGCAGCAGCAGGTCGTACAGTAGTTGTAGGAGTAGCAGCAGCAGTAGTTGTAGGAGTAGCAGCAGCAGTAGTTGTAGGAGTAGCAGCAGCAGCAGCAGTAGTTGTAGGAGTAGCAGCAGCAGTAGTTGTAGGAGTAGCAGCAGCAGCAGTAGTTGTAGGAGTAGCAGCAGCAGTAGTTGTAGGAGTAGCAGCAGCAGTAGTTGTAGGAGTAGCAGCAGCAGCAGCAGTAGTTGTAGGAGTAGCAGCAGCAGTAGTTGTAGGAGTAGCAGCAACGGTAGTTGCAGGAGTAGCAGCAGCAGTAGTTGTAGGAGTAGCAGCAGCAGTAGTTGTAGGAGTAGCAGCAGCAGTAGTTGTAGGAGTAGCAGCAGCAGTAGTAGTAGTTGTAGGAGAAGCAGCAGCAGCAGTAGTTGTAGGAGTAGCAGCAGCAGTAGTTGTAGGAGTAGCAGCAACAGCAGTAGTTGTAGGAGTAGCAGCAGCAGCAGTAGCTGTAGGAGTAGCAACAGCAGCAGTAGTTGTAGGAGTAGCAGCAGCAGCAGTAGTTGTAGGAGTAGCAGCAGCAGTAGTTGTAGGAGTAGCAGCAGCAGTAGTTGTAGGAGTAGCAGCAGCAGCAGTAGTTGTAGGAGTAGCAGCAGCAACAGTAGTTTTAGGAGTAGCAGCAGCAGTAATTGTAGGAGTAGCAGCAGCAGTAGTTGTAGGAGTAGCAGCAGCAGTAGTTGTAGGAGTAGCAGCAGCAGTAGTTGTAGGAGTAGCAGCAGCAGTAGTTGTAGGAGTAGCAGCAGCAGCAGTAGTTGTAGGAGTAGCAGCAGCAGTAGTTGTAGGAGTAGCAGCAGCAGCAGTAGTTGTAGGAGTAGCAGCAGCAGTAGTTGTAGGAGTAGCAGCAGCAGTAGTTGTAGGAGTAGCAGCAGCAGCAGCAGTAGTTGTAGGAGTAGCAGCAGCAGCAGTAGTTGTAGGAGTAGCAGCAGCAGCAGTAGTTGTAGGAGTAGCAGCAGCAGTAGTTGTAGGAGTAGCAGCAGCAGTAGTTGTAGGAGTAGCAGCAGCAGTAGTTGTAGGAGTAGCAGCAGCAGTAGTTGTAGGAGTAGCAGCAGCAGTAGTTGTAGGAGTAGCAGCAGCAGTAGTTGTAGGAGTAGCAGCAGCAGCAGTAGTTGTAGGAGTAGCAGCAGCAGTAGTTGTAGGAGTAGCAGTAGTTGTAGGAGTAGCAGTAGTTGTAGGAGTAGCAGCAGCAGTAGTTGTAGGAGTAGCAGCAGCAGTAGTTGTAGGAGTAGCAGCAGCAGTAGTTGTAGGAGTAGCAGCAGCAGTAGTTGTAGGAGTAGCAGCAGCAGTAGTTGTAGGAGTAGCAGTAGCAGCAGCAGTAGTTGTAGGAGTAGCAGCAGCAGTAGTTGTAGGAGTAGCAGCAGCAGTAGCAGTAGTTGTAGGAGTAGCAGCAGCAGTAGTTGTAGGAGTAGCAGCAACAGTAGTTGTAGGAGTAGCAGCAGCAGTAGTTGTAGGAGTAGCAGCAACAGTAGTTGTAGGAGTAGCAGCACCAGTAGTTGTAGGAGTAGCAGCAGCAGCAGCAGTAGTTGTAGGAGTAGCAGCAGCAGTAGTTGTAGGAGTAGCAGCAACAGTAGTTGTAGGAGTAGCAGCAGCAGTAGTTGTAGGAGTAACAGCAGCAGCAGCAGCAGTTGTAGGAGTAGCAGCAGCAGTAGTTGTAGGAGTAGCAGCAGCAGTAGTTGTAGGAGTAGCAGCAGCAGTAGTTGTAGGAGTAGCAGCAACAGTAGTTGTAGGAGTAGCAGCAGCAGTAGTTGTAGGAGTAGCAGCAACAGTAGTTGTAGGAGTAGCAGCAGCAGTAGTTGTAGGAGTAGCAGCAGCAGTAGTTGTAGGAGTAGCAGCAGCAGTAGTTGTAGGAGTAGCAGCAGCATTAGCAGCAACAGTAGCACCAGCAACAGTAACACCAGCAACAGTAACACCAGCAACAGTAACACCAGCAGCAGTAACACCAGCAACAGTAACACCAGCAACAGTAACACCAGCAACAGTAACACCAGCAACAGTAACACCAGCAACAGTAACACCAGCAACAGTAACACCAGCAACAGTAACACCAGCAACAGTAACACCAGCAACAGTAACACCAGCAACAGTAACACCAGCAACAGTAACACCAGCAACAGTAACACCAGCAACAGTAACACCAGCAACAGTAACAGCAACAGTAACACCAGCAACAGTAACACCAGCAACAGTAACCCCACCAACAGTAACACCAGCAACAGTAACAGCAACAGCAACAGTAACACCAGCAACAGTAACACCAGCAACAGTAACACCAGCAACAGTACACAGCAACAGCAAGCAGTAACACCAGCAACAGTAACACCAGCACCAGTAACACCAGCAACAGTAACACCAGCAACAGTAACACCAGCAACACCAGCAACAGTAACACCAGCAACAGTAACACCAGCAAGTAACAACAACAGTAACACCAGCAACAGTAACACCAGCAACAGTAACAGTAACCAGTAACACCAACAGTAACACCAGCATCAGTAACACCAGCAACAGTAACACCAGCAACAGTAACAACAGCAACAGTAACACCAGCAACAGTACCACCAACACAACAGTAACACCAGCAACAGTAACACCAGTAACACCAACAGTAACACCAGCAACAGTAACACCAGCAACAGTAACACCAGCAACAGTAACACCAGCAACAGTAACACCAGCAACAGTAACACCAGCAACAGTAACACCAGCAACAGTAACACCAGCAACAGTAACACCAGCAACAGTAACACCAGCAACAGTAACACCAGCAACAGTAACACCAGCAACAGTAACACCAGTAACACCAGCAACAGTAACACCAGCAACAGTAACACCAGCAACAGTAGAACCAGCAACAGTACCACCAGCAACAGTAACACCAGCAACAGTAACACCTGCAACAGTAACACCAGCAGTAACACCAGCAACAATACCAGCAGCAGTAACACCAGCAACAACAACACCAGCAGTAACACCAGCAACAACAACACCAGCAGTAACACCAGCAACAACAACACCAGCAGTAACACCAGCAACAACACCAGCAGCAGTAACACCAGCAACAACACCAGCAGTAACACCAGCAACAACAACACCAGCAGTAACACCAGCAACAGTAACACCAGCAACAGTAACACCAGCAACAGTAACACCAGCAACAGTAACACCAGCAACAGTAACACCAGCAACAGTAACACCAGCAACAGTAACACCAGCAACAGTAACACCAGCAACAGTAACACCAGCAGCAACAGTAAACAGTAACACCAGCAACAGTAACACCAGCAACAGTAACACCAGCAACAGTAACACCAGCAACAGTAACACCAGCAACAGTAACACCAGCAACAGTAACACCAGCACCAGTAACACCAGCAACAGTAACACCAGCAACAGTAACACCAGCAACAGTAACACCAGCAACAGTAACACCAGCAACAGTAACACCAGCAACAGTAACACCAGCAACAGTAACACCAGCAACAGTAACACCAGCAACAGTAACACCAGTAACAGTAACACCAGCAACAGTAACACCAGCAACAGTAACACCAGCAACAGTAACACCAGCAGCAGTAACACCAGCAGCAGTAGCACCAGCAACAGTAACACACTCAACAGTAACACCAGCAACAGTAACACCAGCAACAGTAACACCAGCAACAGTAACACCAGCAACAGTAACACCAGCAACAGTAACACCAGCAACAGTAACACCAGCAACAGTAACACCAGCAACAGTAACACCAGCAACAGTAACACCAGCAACAGTAACACCAGCAACAGTAACACCAGCAACAGTAACACCAGCAACAGTAACACCAGCAACAGTAACACCAGCAACAGTAACACCAGCAACAGTAACACCAGCAACAGTAACACCAGCAACAGTAACACCAGCAACAGTAACACCAACAACAGTAACACCAGCAACAGTAACACCAGCAACAGTAACGCCAGCAACAGTAATACCAGCAACAGTAACACCAGCAATAGTAACACCAGCAACAGCAACATTAGCAACAGTAACACCAGCAACAGTAACACCAGCAACAGCAACAACAGCAACAGCAACACCAGCAACAGTAACACCAGCAACAGTAACACCAGCAACAGTAACACCAGCAACAGTAACACCAGCAACAGTAACACCAGCAACAGTAACACCAGCAACAGTAACACCAGCAACAGTAACACCAGCAACAGTAACACCAGCAACAGTAACACCAGCAACAGTAACACCAGCAACAGTAACACCAGCAACAGTAACACCAGCAACAGTAACACCAGCAACAGTAACACCAGCAACAGTAACACCAGCAACAGTAACACCAGCAACAGTAACACCAGCAACAGTAACACCAGCAACAGTAACACCAGCAACAGTAACACCAGCAACAGTAACACCAGCAACAGTAACACCAGCAACAGTAACACCAGCAACAGTAACACCAGCAACAGTAACACCAGCAACAGTAACACCAGCAACAGTAACACCAGCAACAGTAACACCAGCAACAGTAACACCAGCAACAGTAACACCAGCAACAGTAACACCAGCAACAGTAACACCAGCAACAGTAACACCAGCAACAGTAACACCAGCAACAGTAACACCAGCAACAGTAACACCAGCAACAGTAACACCAGCAACAGTAACACCAGCAACAGTAACACCAGCAACAGTAACACCAGCAACAGTAACACCAGCAACAGTAACACCAGCAACAGTAACACCAGCAACAGTAACACCAGCAACAGTAACACCAGCAACAGTAACACCAGCAACAGTAACACCAGCAACAGTAACACCAGCAACAGTAACACCAGCAACAGTAACACCAGCAACAGTAACACCAGCAACAGTAACACCAGCAACAGTAACAACAGAAACAGTAACACCAGCAACAGTAACACCAGCAACAGAAACACCAGCAACAGTAACACCAGCAACAGTAACACCAGCAACAGTAACACCAGCAACAGTAACACCAGCAACAGTAACACCAGCAACAGTAACACCAGCAACAGTAACACCAGCAACAGTAACACCAGCAACAGTAACACCAGCAACAGTAACACCAGCAACAGTAACACCAGCAACAGTAACACCAGCAACAGTAACACCAGCAACAGTAACACCAGCAACAGTAACACCAGCAACAGTAACACCAGCAACAGTAACACCAGCAACAGTAACACCAGAGGCAGTAACACCAGCAACAGTAACACCAGCAACAGTAACAGTAACACCAGCAACAGTAACACCAGCAACAGTAACACCAGCAACAGTAACACCAGCAACAGTAACACCAGCAACAGTAACACCAGCAACAGTAACACCAGCAACAGTAACACCAGCAACAGTAACACCAGCAACAGTAACACCAGCAACAGTAACACCAGCAACAGTAACACCAGCAACAGTAACACCAGCAACAGTAACACCAGCAACAGTAACACCAGCAACAGTAACAACAGCAACACAGCAACAGTAACACCAGCAACAGTAACACCAGCAACAGAAACAGAAGCAACAGCAACAGTAACACCAGCAACAGCAACACCAGCAACAGTAGCAACAGTAACACCAGCAACAGTAACACCAGCAACAGTAACACCAGCAACAGTAACACCAGCAACAGTAACACCAGCAACAGTAACACCAGCAACAGTAACACCAGCAACAGTAACACCAGCAACAGTAACACCAGCAACAGTAACACCAGCAACAGTAACACCAGCAACAGTAACAACAGCAACTGTAACACCAGCAACAGTAACAACGGCAACTGTAACACCAGCAACTGTAACACCAGCAACGGTAACACCAGCAACAGTAACACCAGCAACAGTAACACCAGCAACAGTAACACCAGCAACAGTAACACCAGCAACAGTAACACCAGCAACAGTAACACCAGCAACAGTAACACCAGCAACAGTAACACCAGCAACAGTAACACCAGCAACAGTAACACCAGCAACAGTAACACCAGCAACAGTAACACCAGCAACACCAGCAACAGTAACACCAACAGTAACACCAGCAACAGTAACACAGTAAGACCAGCAACAGTAACACCAGCAACAGTACACACAGCAGTAACACCAACAGTAACACCAGCAACAGTAACACCAGCAACAGTAACACCAGCAACAGTAACACCAGCAACAGTAACACCAGCAACAGTAACACCAGCAACAGTAACACCAGCAACAGTAACACCAGCAACAGTAACACCAGCAACAGTAACACCAGCAACAGTAACAACAGCAACAGCAACAGTAACACCAGCAACAGTAACACCAGCAACAGTAACACCAGCAACAGTAACACCAGCAACAGTAACACCAGCAACAGTAACACCAGCAACAGTAACACCAGCAACAGTAACACCAGCAACAGTAACACCAGCAACAGCAACATTAGCAACAGTAACACCAGCAACAGTAACACCAGCAACAGCAAAAAGAGCAACAGCAACACCATCAACAGTAACACCAGCAACAGTAACACCAGCAACAGTAACACCAGCAACAGTAACACCAGCAACAGTAACACCAGCAACAGTAACACCAGCAACAGTAACACCAGCAACAGTAACACCAGCAACAGTAACACCAGCAACAGTAACACCAGCAACAGTAACACCAGCAACAGTAACACCAGCAACAGTAACACCAGCAACAGTAACACCAGCAACAGTAACACCAGCAACAGTAACACCAGCAACAGTAACACCAGCAACAGTAACACCAGCAACAGTAACACCAGCAACAGTAACACCAGCAACAGTAACACCAGCAACAGTAACACCAACAACAGCAACAGTAGCACCAGCAACAGTAACACCAGCAACAGTAACACCAGCAACAGTAACACCAGCAAGAGTAACACCAGCAACACCAACACCAGCAACAGTAGCACCAGCAACACAGCAACAGTAACACCACAGTAACACCAGCAACAGTAACACCAGCAACAGTAACACACAGTAACACCAACAGTAACACCACCAGCAACTGTAACACCAGCAACAGTAACACCAGCAACAGTAACACCAGCAACAGTAACACCAGCAACAGTAACACCAGCAACAGTAACACCAGCAACAGTAACACCAGCAACAGTAACACCAGCAACAGTAACACCAGCAACAGTAACACCAGCAACAGTAACACCAGCAACAGAAACACCAGCAACAGTAACACCAGCAACAGTAACACCAGAAACAGTAGCACCAGCAACAGCACAGTAACACCACAGTAACACCAGCAACAGTAACACCAGCAACAGTAACACCAGCAACAGTAACACCAGCAACAGTAACACCAGCAACAGTAACACCAGCAACAGTAACACCAGCAACAGTAACACCAGCAACAGTAACACCAACAACAGCAACAGTAGCACCAGCAACAGTAACACCAGCAACAGTAACACCAGCAACAGTAACACCAGCAACAGTAACACCAGCAACAGTAACACCAGCAACAGTAACACCAGCAACAGTAACACCAGCAACAGTAACACCAGCAACAGTAACACCAGCAACAGTAACACCAGCAACAGTAACACCAGCAACAGTAACACCAGCAACAGTAACACCAGCAACAGTAACACCAGCAACAGTAACACCAGCAACAGTAACACCAGCAACAGTAACACCAGCAACAGTAACAACAGCAACAGTAACAACAGCAACAGTAACACCAGCAACAGTAACACCAGCAAAAGTAACACCAGCAACAGTAACACCCGCAACAGTAACACCAGCAACAGTAACACCAGCTACAGTAACACCAGCAACAGTAACAATAGCAACAGTAACACCAGCAACAGTAACAACAGCAACAGTAGCACCAGCAACAGTAACACCAGCAACAGTAACAACAGCAACAGTAACACCAGCAACAGTAACACCAGCAACAGTAACACCAGCAACAGTAACACCAGCAACAGTAACACCAGCAACAGTAACACCAGCAACAGTAACACCAGCAACAGTAACACCAGCAACAGTAACACCAGCAACAGTAACACCAGCAACAGTAACACCAGCAACAGTAACACCAGCAACAGTAACACCAGCAACACTAACACCAGCAACAGTAACACCAGCAACAGTAACACCAGCAACAGTAACACCAGCAACAGTAACACCAGCAGCAGTAACACCAGCAACAGTAACACCAGCAACAGTAACACCAGCAACAGTAACACCAGCAACAGTAACACCAGCAACAGTAACACCAGCAACAGAAACACCAGCAACAGTAACACCAGCAACAGTAACACCAGCAACAGTAACACCAGCAACAGTAACACCAGCAACAGTAACACCAGCAACAGTAACACCAGCAACAGTAACACCAGCAACAGTAACACCAGCAACAGTAACACCAGCAACAGTAACACCAGCAACAGCAACAACAGCAACAGCAACACCAGCAACAGTAACACCAGCAACAGTAACACCAGCAACAGTAACACCAGCAACAGTAACACCAGCAACAGTAACACCAGCAACAGTAACACCAGCAACAGTAACACCAGCATCAGTAACACCAGCAACAGTAACACCAGCAGCAGTAACACCAACAGCAGTAACACCAGCAACAGTAACACCAGCAACAGTAACACCAGCAACAGTAACACCAGCAACAGTAACACCAGCAACAGTAACACCAGCAACAGTAACACCAGCAACAGTAACACCAGCAACAGTAACAACAGCAACAGTAACACCAGCAACAGTAACACCAGCAACAGTAACACCAGCAACAGTAACACCAGCAACAGTAACACCAGCAACAGTAGCACCAGCAACAGTAACACCAGCAACAGTAACACCAGCAACAGTAACACCAGCAACAGTAACACCAGCAACAGTAACACCAGCAACAGTAACACCAGCAACAGTAACACCAGCAACAGTAACACCAGCAACAGTAACACCAGCAACAGTAACACAGTAACACCAGCAACAGTAACACCAGCAACAGTAACACCAGCAACAGTAACACCAGCAACAGTAACACCAGCAACAGTAACACCAGCAACAGTAACACCAGCAACAGTAACACCAGCAACAGTAACACCAGCAACAGTAACACCAGCAACAGTAACACCAGCAACAGTAACACCAGCAACAGTAACACCAGCAACAGTAACACCAGCAACAGTAACACCAGCAACAGTAACACCAGCAACAGTAATACCAGCAACAGTAACACCAGCAACAGTAACACCAGCAACAACAGTAACACCAGCAACAGTAACACCAGCAACAGTAACACCAGCAGCAGTAACACCAGCAGCAGTAACACCAGCAACAGTAACACCAGCAGCAGTAACACCAGCAACAGTAACCCCAGCACCAGCAACAGTAACACCAGCAACTGTAACACCAGCAACAGTAACACCAGCAACAATAACACCAGCAACAGTAACACCAGCAACAGTAACACCAGCAACAGCAACACAGTAACACCAGCAACATTAGCACCAGCAACACCAGCACCAGTAACACCAGCAACAGCAACACAGTAACACCAGCAACAGCATCATCAGCACCAGTAACATCAGCAACAGTAACACCAGCAACAGTAACACCAGCAACAGTAACACCAGCAACAGTAACACCAGCAACAGTAACACCAGCAACAGTAACACCAGCAACAGTAACACCAGCAACAGTAACACCAGCAACAGTAACACCAGCAACAGTAACACCAGCAACAGTAACACCAGCAACAGTAACACCAGCAACAGTAACACCAGCAACAGTAACACCAGTAACACCAGCAGTAACACACCACACAGTAACAGCAACAGTAACACCAGCAACAGTAACACCAGCAACAGTAACACCAGCAACAGTAACACCAGCAAAAGTAACACCAGCAACAGTAACACCAGCAACAGTAACACCAGCAACAGTAACACCAGCAACAGTAACACCAGCAACAGTAACACCAGCAACAGTAACACCAGCAACAGTAACACCAACAGCAGTAACACCAGCAACAGTAACACCAGCAACAGTAACACCAGCAACAGTAACACCAGCAACAGTAACACCAGCAACAGTAACACCAGCAACAGTAACACCAGCAACAGTAACACCAGCAACAGTAACACCAGCAACAGTAACAAAAGCACCAGTAACACCATCAATAACACCAGCAGTAACACCAGCAACAGTAACACCAGCAACAGTAACACCAGCAACAGTAACACCAGCAACAGTAACACAAGCAACAGTAACACCAGCAACAGTAACACCAGCAACAGTAACACCAGCAACAGTAACACCAGCAACAGTAACACCAGAGGCAGTAACACCAGCAACAGTAACACCAGCAACAGTAACACCAGCAACAGTAACACCAGCAACAGTAACACCAGCAACTGTAACACCAGCAACAGTAACACCAGCAACAGTAACACCAGCAACAGTAACACCAGCAACAGTAACACCAGCAACAGTAACACCAACAGCAGCAGTAACACCAGCAACAGTAACACCAGCAACAGTAACACCAGCAACAGTAACACCAGCAACAGTAACACCAGCAACAGTAACACCAGCAACAGTAACACCAGCAACAGTAACACCAGCAACAGTAACACCAGCAACAGTAACACCAGCAACAGTAACACCAGCAACAGTAACACCAGCAACAGTAACACCAGCAACAGTAACACCAGCAACAGTAACACCAGCAACAGTAACACCAGCAACAGTAACACCAGCAACAGTAACACCAGCAACAGTAACACCAGCAACAGTAACACCAGCAACAGTAACACCAGCAACAGTAAGACCAGCAACAGTAACAGCAACAGTAACACCAGCAACAGTAACACCAGCAACAGTAACACCAGCAACAGTAACACCAGCAACAGTAACACACCAGCAAGCAGTAACACAGCAGCAACAGTAACACCAGCAACAGTAACACCAGCAACAGTAACACCAGCAACAGTAACACCAGCAACAGTAACACCAGCAACAGTACACCACACCAGCAACAGTAACACCAGCAACAGTAACACCAGCAACAGTAACACCAGCAACAGTAACACCAGCAACAGTAACACCAGCAACAGTAACACCAGCAACAGTAACACCAGCAACAGTAACACCAGCAACAGTAACACCAGCAACAGTAACACCAGCAACAGTAACACCAGCAACAGCAACAGTAACACCAGGCACAGTAACACCAGCAACAGTAACACCAGCAACAGTAACACCAGCAACAGTAACACCAGCAACAGTAACACCAGCAACAGTAACACCAGCAACAGTAACACCAGCAACAGTAACACCAGCAACAGTAACACCAGCAACAGTAACACCAGCAACAGTAACACCAGCAACAGTAACACCAGCAACAGTAACACCAGCAACAGTAACACCAGCAACAGTAACACCAGCAACAGTAACACCAGCAACAGTAACACCAGCAACAGTAACACCAGCAACAGTAACACCAGCAACAGTAACACCAGCAACAGTAACACCAGCAACAGTAACACCAGCAACAGTAACACCAGCAACAGTAACACCAGCAACAGTAACACCAGCACCAGTAACAGTAACTCAGCAACAGTAACACCAGCAACAGTAACACCAGCAACAGTAACACCAGCAACAGTAACACCAGCAACAGTAACACCAGCAACAGTAACACCAGCAACAGTAACACCAGCAACAGTAACACCAGCAACAGTAACACCAGCAACAGTAACACCAGCAACAGTAACACCAGCAGCAGTAACACCAGCAACAGTAACACCAGCAACAGTAACACCAGCAACACCAGCAAAAGCAGTAACAGCAACAGCACACAGTAACACCAGCAGCAGTAACACCAGCAACAGTAACCCCAGCACCAGCAACAGTAACACCAGCAACTGTAACACCAGCAACAGTAACACCAGCAACAGTAACACCAGCAACAGTAACACCAGCAACAGTAACACCAGCAACAGTAACACCAGCAACAGTAACACCAGCAACAGTAACACCAGCAACAGTAACACCAGCAACAGTAACACCAGCAACAGTAACAGCAGCAACAGTAACACCAGCAACAGTAACACCAGCAACAGTAACACCAGCAACAGTAACACCAGCAACAGTAACACCAGCAACAGTAACACCAGCAACAGTAACACCAGCAACAGTAACACCAGCAACAGTAACACCAGCAACAGTAACACCAGCAACAGTAACACCAGCAACAGTAACACCAGCAACAGTAACACCAGCAACAGTAACACCAGCAACAGTAACACCAGCAACAGTAACACCAGCAACAGTAACACCAGCAACAGTAACACCAGCAACAGTAACACCAGCAACAGTAACACCAGCAACAGTAACACCAGCAACAGTAACACCAGCAACAGTAACACCAGCAACAGTAACACCAGCAACAGTAACACCAGCAACAGTTACAGCAACAGCAACAGTAACACCAACAGTAACACCAGCAACAGTAACAGTACAGTAACACCAGCACAGTAACAGCAACAGTAACACCAGCAACATTAACACCAGCAACAGTAACACCAGCAACAGTAACACCAGCAACAGTAACACCAGCAACAGTAACACCAGCAACAGTAACACCAGCAACAGTAACACCAGCAACAGTAACACCAGCAACAGTAACACCAGCAACAGTAACACCAGCAACAGTAACACCAGCAACAGTAACACCAGCAACAGTAACACCAGCAACAGTAACACCAGCAACAGTAACACCAGCAACAGTAACACCAGCAACAGTAACACCAGCAACAGTAACACCAGCAACAGTAACACCAGCAACAGTAACACCAGCAACAGTAAGTCAGCAACAGTAACACCAGCAACAGTAACACCAGCAACAGTAACACCAGCAACAGTAACACCAGCAACAGTAACACCAGCAACAGTAACACCAGCAACAGTAACACCAGCAACAGTAACACCAGCAACAGTAACACCAGCAACAGTAACACCAGCAACAGTAACACCAGCAACAGTAACACCAGCAACAGTAACACCAGCAGCAGTAACACCAGCAACAGTAACACCAGCAACAGTAACACCGGCAACAGTAACACCAGCTACAGTAACACCAGCAACAGTAACACCAGAAGCAGTAACACCAGCAGCAGTAACACCAGCAACAGTAACACCAGCAGCAGTAACACCAGCAACAGTAACACCAGCAACAGTAACACCAGCAACAGTAACACCAGCAACAGTAACACCAGCAACAGTAACACCAGCAACAGTAACACCAGCAACAGTAACACCAGCAACAGTAACACCAGCAACAGTAACACCAGCAACAGTAACACCAGCAACAGTAACACCAGCAACAGTAACACCAGCAACACCAGCAACAGTAACACCAGCAACAGTAACACCAGCAACAGTAACACCAGCAGCAGTAACAACAGCAGCAGTAACACCAGCAACAGTAACACCAGCAACAGTAACACCAGCAACAGTAACACCAGCAACAGTAACACCAGCAACAGTAACACCAGCAACAGTAACACCAGCAACAGTAACACCAGCAACAGTAACACCAGCAACAGTAACACCAGCAACAGTAACACCAGCAACAGTAACACCAGCAACAGTAACACCAGCAACAGTAACACCAGCAACAGTAACACCAGCAACAGTAACACCAGCAACAGTAACACCAGCAACAGTAACACCAGCAACAGTAACACCAGCAACAGTAACACCAGCAACAGTAACACCAGCAACAGTAACACAAGCAACAGTAACACCAGCAACAGTAACACCAGCAACAGTAACACCAGCAACAGTAACACCAGCAACAGTAACACCAGCAACAGTAACACCAGCAACAGTAACACCAGCAACAGTAACACCAGCAACAGTAACACCAGCAACAGTAACACCAGCAACAGTAACACCAGCAACAGTAGCAACAGTAACACCAGCAACAGTAACACCAGCAACAGTAACACCAGCAACAGTAACACCAGCAACAGTAACACCAGCAACAGTAACACCAGCAACAGTAACACCAGCAACAGTAACACCAGCAACAGTAACACCAGCAACAGTAACACCAGCAACAGTAACACCAGCAACAGTAACACCAGCAACAGTATCACCAGCAACAGTAACACCAGCAACAGTAACACCAGCAACAGTAACACCAGCTGCAGTAACAACAGCAGCAGTAACAGCAGCAACAGAAACAGCAGCAACAGTAACACCAGCAACAGTAACACCAGCAACAGTAACACCAGCAACAATAGCACCAGCAACAGTAGCACCAACAACAGTAACACCAGCAACAGTAACACCAGCAACAGTAACACCAGCAACAGTAACACCAGCAACAGTAACACCAGCAACAGTAACACCAGCAACAGTAACACCAGCAACAGTAACACCAGCAACAGTAACACCAGCAACAGAAACACCAGCAACAGTAACACCAGCAACAGTAACAACAGCAACAGTAGCACCAGCAACAGTAACACCAGCAACAGTAACAACAGCAACAGTAACACCAGCAACAGTAACACCAGCAACAGTAACACCAGCAACAGTAACACCAGCAACAGTAACACCAGCAACAGTAACACCAGCAACAGTAACACCAGCAACAGTAACACCAGCAACACAGCAACAGTAACACAGCAGCAGTAAACAGTAACACCAGCAACAGTAACACCAGCAACAGTAACACCAGCAACAGTAACACCAGCAACAGTAACACCAGCAACAGTAACACCAGCAACAGTAACACCAGCAACAGTAACACCAGCAACAGTAACACCAGCAACAGTAACACCAGCAACAGTAACACCAGCAACAGTAACACCAGCAACAGTAACACCAGCAACAGTAACACCAGCAACAGTAACACCAGCAACAGTAACACCAGCAACAGTAACACCAGCAACAGTAACACCAGCAACAGTAACACCAGCCAGTAACACCAGCAACAGTAACACCAGCAACAGTAACACCAGCAACAGTAACACCAGCAACAGTAACACCAGCAACAGTAACACCAGCAACAGTAACGCCAGCAACAGTAACACCAGCAACAGTAACACCAGCAACAGTAACACCAGCAACAGTAACACCAGCAACAGTAACACCAGCAACAGTAACACCAGAGGCAGTAACACCAGCAACAGTAACACCAGCAACAGTAACACCAGCAACAGTAACACCAGCAACAGTAACACCAGCAGCAGTAACAATAACAGCACTAACACCAGCAACAGTAACACCAGCAACAGTAACACCAGCAACAGTAACACCAGCAACAGTAACACCAGCAACAGTAACACCAGCAACAGTAACACCAGCAACAGTAACACCAGCAACAGTAACACCAGCAACAGTAACACCAGCAACAGTAACACCAGCAGCAGTAACACCAGCAGCAGTAACACCAGCAACAGTAACACCAGCAGCAGTAACACCAGCAACAGTAACACCAGCAACAGTAACACCAGCAACAGTAACACCAGCAACAGTAACACCAGCAACAGTAACACCAGCAACAGTAACACCAGCAACAGTAACACCAGCAACAGTAACACCAGCAACAGTAACACCAACAGTAACACCAGCAACAGTAACACCAGCAACAGTAACAACAGCAACTGTAACACCAGCAACAGT
This sequence comes from Cherax quadricarinatus, assembly GCF_038502225.1. NCBI lineage: Eukaryota > Metazoa > Arthropoda > Malacostraca > Decapoda > Parastacidae > Cherax > Cherax quadricarinatus. The sequence goes on from NW_027195239.1 coordinate 175,697, forward strand.
AACACCAGCAACAGTAACACCAGCAACAGTAACACCAGCAACAGTAACACCAGCAACAGTAACACCAGCAACAGTAACACCAGCAACAGTAACACCAGCAACAGTAACACCAGCAACAGTAACACCAGCAACAGTAACACCAGCAACAGTAACACCAGCAACAGTAACACCAGCAACAGTAACACCAGCAACAGTAACACCAGCAACAGTAACACCAGCAACAGTAACACCAGCAACAGTAACACCAGCAACAGTAACACCAGCAACAGTAACACCAGCAACAGTAACACCAGCAACAGTAACACCAGCAACAGTAACACCAGCAACAGTAACACCAGCAACAGTAACACCAGCAACAGCAACAGTAACACCAGCAACAGTAACACCAGCAACAGTAACACCAGCAACAGTAACACCAGCAACAGTAACACCAGCAACAGTAACACCAGCAACAGTAACACCAGCAACAGTAACACCAGCAACAGTAACACCAGCAACAGTAACACCAGCAACAGTAACACCAGCAACAGTAACATCAGCAACAGTAACACCAGCAACAGTAACACCAGCAACAGTAAGTCAGCAACAGTAACACCAGCAACAGTAACACCAGCAACAGTAACACCAGCAACAGTAACACCAGCAACAGTAACACCAGCAACAGTAACACCAGCAACAGTAACACCAGCAACAGTAACACCAGCAACAGTAACACCAGCACCAGTAACACCAGCAACAGTAACACCAGCAACAGTAACACCAGCAACAGTAACACCAGCAACAGTAACACCAGCAACTGTAACACCAGCAACAGTAACACCAGCAACAGACACAACAGCAACAGTAACACCAGCAACAGTAACACCAGCAACAGTAACACCAGCAACAGTAACACCAGCAACAGTAACACCAGCAACAGTAACACCAGCAACAGTAACACCAGCAACAGTAACACCAGCAACAGTAACACCAGCAACAGTAACACCAGCAACCGTAACACCAACAGTAACACCAGCAACAGTAACACCAGCAACAGTAACACCAGCAACAGTAACACCAGCAACAGTAACACCAGCAACAGTAACACCAGCAACAGTAACACCAGCAACAGTAACAACAGCAACTGTAACACCAGCAACAGTAACACCAGCAACAGTAACACCAGCAACAGTAACACCAGCAACAGTAACACCAGCAACAGTAACACCAGCAACAGTAACACCAGCAACAGTAACACCAGCAACAGTAACACCAGCAACAGTAACACCAGCAACAGTAACACCAGCAACAGTAACACCAGCAACAGTAACACCAGCAACAGTAACACCAGCAACAGTAACACCAGCAACAGTAACACCAGCAACAGTAACACCAGCAACAGTAACACCAGCAACAGTAACACCAGCAACAGTAACACCAGCAACAGTAACACCAGCAACAGTAACACCAGCAACAGTAACACCAGCAACAGTAACACCAGCAACAGTAACACCAGCAACAGTAACACCAGCAACAGTAACACCAGCAACAGTAACACCAGCAACAGTAACACCAGCAACAGTAACACCAGCAACAGTAACACCAGCAACAGTAACACCAGCAACAGTAACACCAGCAACAGTAACACCAGCAACAGTAACACCAGCAACAGTAACACCAGCAACAGTAACACCAGCAACAGTAACACCAGCAACAGTAACACCAGCAACAGTAACACCAGCAACAGTAACACCAGCAACAGTAACACCAGCAACAGTAACACCAGCAACAGTAACACCAGCAACAGTAACACCAACAACAGTAACACCAGCAACAGTAACACCAGCAACAGTAACACCAGCAACAGTAACACCAGCAACAGTAACACCAGCAGCAGTAACACCAGCAACAGTAACACCAGCAACAGTAACACCAGCAACAGTAACACCAGCAACTGTAACACCAGCAACAGTAACACCAGCAACAGTAACACCAGCAACAGTAACACCAGCAACAGTAACACCAGCAACTGTAACACCAGCAACAGTAACACCAGCAACAGTAACACCAGCAACAGTAACACCAGAAACACTGAATAAGAAAGGTCAATACAATTCGACCTCTAATTGGTGTCCTCTTCAGCAGGCACTGGAGCACCCTTGAGAAGATATGATGAGGTGTTGACCTTCATGTGACGCTGATTATATATATACTTCTGCCTATTAAAAAAAAATGCTCATGAATTTTTCAGTCTGCTGAAGATGATCTCAGTTGGAAGTCGAAATATATATTTTTTGTTTATTTCGTGTGTGTCTCCATGAGCATTTTATCGTGTCATGAACATGTTTTGACTATAATAATTTTACAATATGCTCAACACCTTCAAATGTAATTTTTCAGCAACATTAATGTTATTACTGTTTTATATCCCTCAGAAGACACCCTCTAAGATAGCGGCCAGAGTGTAGTTATTACTGTTGGATATCCCTCAGAATGTCAGCATAGTTGCTGATCCCTGTATTCCCTGTATTATATAGCATCGCATATTAGTATCATCCATGTGCTTTAGACACGAGACCCCTCGTAGGCCTGTGGCTTTGTGTGACGTCACGGGATGCACACGAGGAGGCCCATTCCTCTGTCCCGGTCTCACTCGGCGGCAGACCAACCAGGCGTAGACAGGCAAGGCAGCTGGGGCTCCATCTCTCATCTCAGTCTGACAATATATTTACCATCCTACAAGTGTGTCTACCTTCAACCTACGATATCTCCATTTAAGAACCCTTACGATAAATGGTGCCAGCGGAGGGCCTGTAATTCTGACGATTACAGCGATTTCTGGAGATAAAATTTCGACCAGCAAGACGGCCATTTCGTGTCACCAGTAGGCCTATCGACTACCGAGATTCACCCAGCCAGCTACCTCAAGCCAGCTACTCTACCAGCTTCTACATTATTCACTGGTCAGTCTCTTTGTATTAGTGTTTCCTGCTTTTTTTGCATCACTCACGAGGGGTTGACCCGAGTTTGCAAAATAAGGCAGTTTCCAGTCTGTGGTGGGGGAGTCAGAACAACCGAGTCCAGTCCAGCCTAGTCTACTCCATCAAATTATTTTGCCTGCCAAGCCAGCTTCCACCCCTGCTGTGCTCATCGTGTGAAGTTATCAAGCTATTCTGTGTGAAGGGTTAAGATAAGCCAGCTAGCAACTAACCCAGGTGTCTTACCCCAGTACTCGAGCAAGCCACTTGAGTAGTCTTCATCGCTTGTGATTCAAGCTCCAAGCATTCTGAGTGCTCCTTGTCATCCTTGTGGTGTTGTAGTATTTCGTGGGTTTATTTTAAGCCAGTCGGCTTAGAATTATCTTCGCGGCAGTGTGGGTTTACTCAGTGAGGCTTACGACGTTCAACCCATAAGCCCAGCCAACCACGATCACGTGTGTCGCACCATTGCCGGTCTCAGACGCCTCGCTCAGCCATTAACCCACAAACCCAACTACAGTCGGCCATTACAACTCACCTTCCTCATCAGTGTTTTGGTGCACTGCTAAGGGTTGTAGCACCATATTTTAAGGACCACATAGGGGGTCAAGAGCTAGAGAGTGTCGCGCCATCTTTAAAAGCCTCCTGTGTGTTGTCTATCGCCGATTTAAGCGCAATTCTACGATCATCTGTGCAGAGGACAGCAGCAAGACGATATAAACAATCCATCAGTTTCATTCTTCAAGTTGCTACAGCGATAATATTTTTTTTTGAGACATTTGCGAGTGTTGAGACATTTCTTTTGTGTTCCCAGTGAATTTTTCTCTTAGTGACATTCAGTTACTCTTGATCAGACTCAGTGTTTATCATGTACTGATTGCATAAATTTCTTTTAATCTCCATAATTCAGTGTTAATTTTCGTGCATTATTTTATATCTGTTGTGTTGTGTATCTTTTTATACACTTGAAGTAAGTACTTAGTGTTTCCTTTGTTGTGTGTGCAACATATGAGCAATATAGAACTTGTGTTTAAACTTCAGAATTCCAGTGAATTAATTCAGTAATTTTTCACCTCATATTCTGCATCACAACTCAGTGTTGTCTGTTAATTTTTTTTTTTCTTCCTAGCATTTGTGTATTTTTTTGTTTTGTTCCCTGTGTGTTGAACATTCTTGTGTTCATATTCTTTTATTCAGCCAGTGTTTAATTTGTCTTATTTCCACAGACAATAGTGCCATTATTAAAGTCCCAGCAAGAAATCACTTTTACAAAATTTTTCACACATCAAGTTTCATTGCAAGAAAATTCTAGTACTGTGTTTATATTGATGTGTTGTGTTCTGCATAACTGTAAGTGTTCAACCCTGTGTTTTATGTATTTTTTGCACCTATTATTTTTCATGTTTTATTGAACAAATTCACTCTTAGTGCAATTTTTAAGTTCTCCTTTTAAAGTAAATTGTTCTTTTGCTTGTTGTTTAAGTGCAGTTAAGAGTTAAAGTGTTCATTCCTTGATATATTTCTTTTCTTGTGTGTTATAATTTTTATGATTGCACATTGACTCATTTTGCAATAATTCTTGTGCAAATATTGTGTTGCTATTAAAGTTTTTCTTGCAGAAAATTTTATGCAGTGTTGTGCAATACTTTTTCGATTAGCAATTATTTGATATATTGCTACAGTTTATTACAGTGCAGTTTCTTATGCTCTGTTCTGTGCATAGTATTTTACTCTGTCTGTGTCATTTTATTTTTTTTTTAATTTCAGTGAATTGTGTGTCTGTTTTAATTTTTGCACAAGTTTATTGAGTCCATTTTATCATTTTATTGTGTATTTCCTTGTTGCATTGAAAGTAAAGATAACTCACTGTGCCATCCTTTCAATTTAAAGTAAAAGTTGAGCAAATTATATTTGAGCAAAGTACAAGTTCTCTTGATTTTCAGTGTTTGTTAAATTGCATATTCTTCTTGTGTGAGTTCTTTGCTTACTGTGTAACTTGTCAACTTTTAATTACTTATGCAGAATAGTTAAGCATTTTCTTCCATTTAAGTTCACTGTGTTGTGTGTTCCTCAGTTATCATTTTCTTTTGTTCTCTAAATTCTTGTTTTACATTTTGCAAACATGTCTCAAGTTTTCTCTAGCGATGCCTCAGCACATGCTGCTAGTACAACCATTAATGTGTCAGCCCAAAATTCGAGTAACTCCGTATCAAACGATAGACATACTCAGACTTCTGGCCTGCGCAACTTCACTCGTGATCCGTATGATGCTATGCCATTATTCAATGGTGACCCAGACAACCTTGAAGGTTGGTTTACTGCAGTTAGAGCCAGAGCTGATGCTTCAGTTGATGGTCCCCCATCTGAGAGTCTTTTAATAAGTATCGGAAAGGAGAGTCTAGCCCGTTCTTCAGCTGCCTCAAATGTATTTAAATTAATTCGTATGAAGGACTTCCAAGATCTAACCAGGTGGCAAGATTATGAACAGTTAATTCGCAATTATCTTGAACCAGTGCGAGAAACCGATCCGTTCGTTGTTCTCAAAGAATTAGTTTGCACAGCCCCGAGACCAGAAGAGTCATTAGAGGAGTTTGCTCTCCGTCTCAATAACCTAATGTCCTCATTTGTTAAAGCAGGCCAAAATTCAAGATATCTTAACGATAGTGATAAACCAGCCCTTGATGGGTTTGCCAGATTAGCTGCATTTGGAGTTATTAAACAACTAATGCCACCGACATCTAAGTATGTGTACAATTCAAGTCCGCTAGATGCAAATATGGGACCGCTTAAAGCTCTAATCCATGTACGAAATTTGTGTCCCGAGGGATCCTTCCCTTATCGTAGGTCTACGCCAAACACCTTGTCCAATCCCGTACCTCCTTTAGTTTGTGCTACTACCAAACCTCCCAACCGCAATCACTCGCGCTCATCATCCAAAGCAAGTGTTAAGAGCCATCATTCCCGTAATACCCATAGTACGTACAGTAACCACAGTCAAAGAATTTGCTACAATTGTGGTTTCCGTGGCCATATCGCTAGTAATTGTTATGACAGTCACCCTAAGAAGCGTCGTACTGATGATGAGTACCAGTCACATCTTCCCTACTGTACTCATCATAGAATTCATGGACATGACACATCTGAGTGCAATGTGCTCTACAATATGCGGTACTCTAGATCCTTCCATGGCCGTTCCAACCGCAGAGCCAGGAGAGGAAACAGACGTCGAGGTTCACATTCTAATCAGAACCAGGCTCATTCTTCCAATTCGGGGGAATTAGAGCGCCCCAGTCAAACCGCCCAATGGTGATGGTAAGTGATAATGAGTACACCGTCCCCGTTCACAATTCCTTTGAAGCCTTAAGCAGTCTCGAGAATGACAATCCTGCTGATGATGTGGCTTCACACGTCTCTGACGTAGAGGAATTTGGGGATGAAGTAGAAAATGCTTTCTCCGATGACAATTCACCTTCCTGTTTGTATATAACTTCTAATGCAACGATTGGTCCATTAGTACAAGCTTCTGTCCATAATGCGCCCGTTCATGTGTTCATGGACTCTTTTGCGCAAGTTAATATCATTAGGTCTAGCTTGTTTAAAGAGAAGCGGTTACGACGTATCCTCCTCGTTGAGCCAACTACTGCAACCTTCCTTAGGGGAGTAGCTGGTTCTCTTCTGCGAGTCCGAGGTCAGACTTCACTCACCTTTACTATCCAAGGCAGAGACTTTACTGCTGCTTTTCTTGTTGTCGACCAGATTGCTTTCCCTGGTGACCTTCTTCTGGAATTTGCTTCCATGCGAGACTTACGCATTGTGCTCGACCCGTACCGATGGCATGCCCAAATAGATGACTTAATCGTTCCATTCTGGGGTTACCAGCTTGGATCAGAAATCTGTCATACTGCTGCAGAGTATGATGTACGCATTAAGTCCTTACAAGCCAATGCATTCTCCAGTAGCGTACCCAAGCGGTCAGGCACTGGTAATTCTGTCACTCCCATCAGTGTCCCACCTATACCTTCAGACTTGCAGGATAGTGTTCCGTTGCCTCAAGTGTCCGAGGACACTCAGACAGCCTTGAGTGCACAGCCTATCCCTGCAATGACTACTAGTTCGAGTAGTAGTTTCTCCACAGGGGATGCCTTGTCAGAAAACGATTACTTGGAACTAGTAATGCCATCTCTTGTTGATGTCACATGCCGTTTGCAGAAAGACGTCTCTGTTGCGGCTAGTGCTCTCACTAGAGTGTCTGTTGTTGTTCCTAATGTTCCAGATGGTGATAATGTCCTAGTTGACAGTGATTCCTGCAAGGTCAAAGGTTTATTTGTTGAACCTTCCTTACATATTGTAAGAGACAGTAAGATCCATTTACTCCTTGCTAACACTTTGGGTCACAGTGTTCGTCTCAGAGCAAATACCAACCTCGTTGACCTAGTTCACTATCCTTACCCTGTTCAAGTACAGGATGACGTGTCACCTGACCAGTGGGTCGGTGCTATTTCTACCGGGGAGACCTCATCCACTTCTCCGGATCAATCTGTTTCACCAGTTGAGGAGAAAGACTTAGCTCCCACTGACTTCCCAGACGAAGTCAAGCGTTTGTTGACTCTGTTGAACAAACGTCGTAAAGCCATTGCCTTACCAGGTGAGAAGATGGGTATAACGAACTTATTGTCCCATCGTATTCCACTTGAACCTGGTACTAGACCTATTTACATACCTGCATACAGAATGCCTCATTCACAAGTTGCTGTCGCAGAGGAACTGATCAATCAAATGCTCAATGATGGAGTTATTGCACATAGCAATTCACCCTGGAGTGCGCCCTTGATCCTAGTGCCTAAGAAGGATGGCACTTGGCGCCCGGTGATTGACTTTAGGAAGTTAAACGCGAAAACCATTCCAGATCGTTTCCCACTTCCTGTATTAGGTGACCTTTTACGCAATATCGGAGATAACAAAGTCTTCTCGACCCTGGACTTGTTACAAGGGTTTTGGCAAGTCCCTCTTCACGAGGACAGCCAAGAGTTAACAGCTTTCTCCACTCCCACAGGTCATTATCATTTCCTCCGTATGGCGTTTGGATTACGATCGTCTCCTATCACGTTCTCTAGACTCATGACCAATATCTTTAGAGGTCTGATAGGTAAAGCACTTATGGTGTACTTAGACGACGTAATCGTCATGTCCGAAGACGTGGACACACATCTGAAAAGACTTGATACAGTACTTGGAAAGCTTGAAGAAGCAAATTTAAAGATCAAACTGTCTAAATGTCAATTTTTCAGATCAGAAATTAAGTTTCTTGGTCACGTAGTCACTCCTAGAGGGGTTACGACTGACCAAAATAAAGTAACTGCAGTACTAAATTTTCCAACTCCCAAAACTGCTGATGCCGTAAGATCCTTTGTGGGCTTAGCAGGTTTTTATAGATCTTTCATTGCTAATTTTTCTTCCATAGCTGCTCCTCTAACTGAGTTGCTTAAGAAAGATGCTCCTTTTGGTTGGACCTTCCGTCAAGAAACAGCATTCCAAACTCTAAAAGAAAAGCTAACATCTGCTCCAATTTTGAAATTCCCAGATTTTTCTAAGCCCTTCTATCTGACAACTGATGCTAGTTCAATTGGCATAGGTGCCGTACTAGCTCAGAAGACTGATAGCAAGTACAACGCAGTTGCATTTGCTAGCCGAGTCCTTACGAAGGCTGAACGTAATTATACAGTAACGGAGCAAGAAGCTTTAGCAATAGTGTGGTCTTTAAAGCACTTCCGAGACATTATTTACCAGTACCCTGTTCATGTCTTGACGGATCATGCGCCACTGATACCTTTATTCCAGAACAAACAGCCTACTGGAAGGTTAGCCAGATGGACCTTGACTATCCAAGAGTTCAATCCCACTTTTGAACATTTACCTGGCAAGTCAAATGTAGTCGCAGATGCTTTATCGCGACACGTTAGTGTAGTTACTGCAGATCCTCCATTTACTGTCGAGGATGTCAAAACTGCACAAAGAATAGATCCCATGTGGTCTGGTGTGATTCGATTCCTTCTCCAGGAAGATCTCATTCTTACTGTAAAGCCACCAGCACCCATTAGCGACTTTGTAATGAGTCAGGAATTACTGTATCGAACAGCCGAGTTGGGTACTCCAAGCAGAAGAGTTTACCAGTTAGTAATTCCACAGTCACTAGTGAACGTAGCTCTACAGCTAGTTCATGATGCACCAGGTGTTGCACACCCTGGTATGGATCGTTCTGTGAAACAAGCCAGAATGAAATACTTTTGGCCACGTATGGCAACTGACATTTCCGAGTATGTTAAGAAATGTAGTGTCTGTATGCAGCATAAAGGAAATGTCAATGGTCCTAACCCAATCCAAGTGTACCCAACCACTAGCGAACCGTGGGAAAGAGTTGCCCTTGATTTGTTAACTAATTTTAAATGTTCCCTCCAACGCAACAAACATCTGTGTGTTATGGTAGATCATTTCACCAGATATTGTGAGTTAGTTCCTATTGCAGATAAGACTGCAGAGACAGTAGCTAGAGCGTTTAAAGAACGCATTATCTGCAGGCATACCACCCCAAAGTCCTTAGTAACAGATAATGGAGGTGAATTCTGTAATGAGATTCTTGAAAATTTGTGTACTTTATACAAGATCTCTAAATCCACCATTGTTCCTCATCATCCTGCCAGCAATGGGTTAGCCGAAAGAACAAATAAGAAAGTACTTGATGTTCTGAGAGCCACTATCAACCCCAATAGTGAAACTTGGGATGAAGTTATACCAGATGTCCAGTGTGCCATAAATTCTGCTTACAATGCTTCTATAGGTGATACTCCACATTATGCATTGTATGGTGTAGACAAGCGTTTACCCTATGAGTTGTTATATTCTACTCCGAAACCTAATTACAACCCTGATGATTTCGTAGCAACTCGTACCAGCTTAGCTCAAAGTGTTTTTAGAAGAATCCGTGAAACACTTCATAAATCAACAGCAGAATTTACAAGAGTCGCAAACACTCGAGCAAAGCCATCTAAAATCAAAGTAGGTTCGAGAGTTATGCTGATTAACTTTAACAAAACGTCTGCAATGCCAAAGCTTGATCAAAAGTTTGTCGGACCTTATCGAGTAGTTGAACATGTCACTGGAAATAAGTATAAGGTTAGAGAAATTAGTACTGGCAAATACAAAGAATCGCATTTAGATCATATGAAATTAGTATGCGATGTTGAGGATATTGCTACCCAGACTAATGTGACAGATTCTGACAATCCTCCTGATCCTGTACTCTCTACCTCAGATACTCAGTCAGATACTCAACCTGAATGTCGTTACTCCTTGCGTACCCGACAAGTAATGAGAAACCCGCAAGTATCTTTTGTAGATATTCCTTCAGATCTCTCTCAGTCAAGGCATGTGTTAGCCATTGCAGAGGAATTCGACCCTCCCAGAGATGATAACCATTCTGCATACATAAACCTTACCCTCGCAGAATTGGGTTTAAATGTACATAGTCTGTATAATTAGATGTCCGAGATGAATGAAATTGTCAACTGTGTGTTTATTATTAGCTGATCAGTTTGTCAGAAATTTTCGTGTTCACATTCCCTCCGTATTCTGAGAATTAACAGTCTAGATTTGAGTGCACCGAATCTGCCTTTCTGTTAAACACTTCTTTGTATATAATTATTCTTCCTCAGAATCCGTAGAGTGCATGAATACAGATCGATCGATCAATTCCATCCATATTGTATAATGATTTGTTCTTATAGTTTGTAATGATTACGTTAACACCCATTACGTCAAAATCATGTTGTACCATCCATTAGTTCTAAGTTATATATGAATTTGTTATTGTTTAGAATCAGCCCAGATCCGCCTGCCTGTTCAGCCTATAGTATAGTAGTGTATGTCGGGACGACATACGTAACATGACCGAGCTGTCAGCATAGTTGCTGATCCCTTTATTCCCTGTATTATATAGCATCGCATATTAGTATCATCCATGTGCTTTAGACACGAGACCCCTCGTAGGCCTGTGGCTTTGTGTGACGTCACGGGATGCACACGAGGAGGCCCATTCCTCTGTCCCGGTCTCACTCGTCGGCAGACCAACCAGGCGTAGACAGGCAAGGCAGCTGGGGCTCCATCCCTCATCTCAGTCTGACAATATATTTACCATCCTACAAGTGTGTCTACCTTCAACCTACGATATCTCCATTTAAGAACCCTTACGATAAGAAGACACCATCTAAGATAGCGGCAAGAGTGTAGTTATTACTGTTGGATATCCCTCAGAAGACACCATCTAAGATAGCGGCAAGAGTGTAGTTATTACTGTTGGATATCCCTCAGAAGACACCATCTAAGATAGCAGCAAGAGTGTAGATATTACTGTTGGATATCCCTCAGAAGACACCATCTAAGATAGCGGCAAGAGTGTGGTTATTACTGTTGGATATCCCTCAGAAGACACCCTCTAAGATAGCGGCCAGAGTGTAGTTATTACTGTTGGATATCCCTCAGAAGACACCCTCTAAGATAGCGGCAAGAGTGTAGTTATTACTGTTGGATATCCCTCAGAAGACACACTCTAAGATAGCGGCAAGAGTGTGGTTATTACTGTTGGATATCCCTCAGAAGACACCCTCTAAGATAGCGGCCAGAGTGTAGTTATTACTGTTGGATATCCCTCAGAAGACACCCTCTAAGATAGGGGCAAGACTGTAGTTATTACTGTTGGATATCCCTCAGAAGACACACTCTAAAATAGCGGCAAGAGTGTGGTTATTACTGTTGGATATCCCTCAGAAGACACCTTCTAAGATAGCGGCCAGAGTGTAGTTATTACTGTTGGATATCCCTCAGAAGACACCCTCTAAGATAGCGGCCAGAGTGTAGTTATTACTGTTGGATATCCCACAGAAGACACCCTCTAAGATAGCGGCAAGAGTGTGGTTATTACTGTTGGATATCCCTCAGAAGACACCCTCTAAGAGAGCGGCAAGAGTGTGGTTATTACTGTTGGATATCCCTCAGAAGACACCCTCTAAGATAGCGGCAAGAGTGTGGTTATTACTGTTGGATATCCCTCAGAAGACACCCTCTAAGATAGCGGCAAGAGAGTGGTTATTACTGTTGGATATCCCTCAGAAGACACCCTCTAAGATAGCGGCAAGAGTGTAGTTATTACTGTTGGATATACCACAGAAGACACCCTCTAAGATAGCGGCAAGAGTGTGGTTATTTCTGTTTGATATCCCTCAGAAGACACCCTCTAAGATAGCGGCAAGAGTGTAGTTATTACTGTTGGATATATCTCAGAAGACACCCTCTACGATAGCGGCAAGAGTGTAGTTACTACTGTTGGATATCCCTCAGAAGACACCCTCTAAGATAGTGGCAAGAGTGTAGTTATTACTGTTGGATATCCCTCAGAAGACACCCTCTAAGATAGCGGCAAGAGTGTAGTTATTACTGTTGGATATCCCTCAGAAGACACCCTCTAAGATAGCGGCCAGAGTGTAGTTATTACTGTTGGATATCCCTCAGAAGACACCCTCTGAGATAGCGGCCAGAGTGTGGTTATTACTGTTGGATATCCCACATAAGACACCCTCTAAGATAGCGGCCAGAGTGTGGTTATTACTGTTGGATATCCCTCAGAAGACACCCTCTAAGATAGCGGCCAGAGTGTAGTTATTACTGTTGGATATCACTCGGAAGACACCCTCTAAGATAGCGGCCAGAATGTGGTTATTACTGTTGGATATCCCACAGAAGACACCCTCTAAGATAGCGGCCAGAGTGTAGTTATTACTGTTGGATATCCCTCAGAAGACACCCTCTAAGATAGCGGCAAGAGTGTGGTTATTACTGTTGGATATCCCTCAGAAGACATCCTCTAAGATAGCGGCCAGAGAGTAGTTATTACTGTTGGATATCCCTCAGAAGACACCATCTAAGATAGCGGGCAGAGTGTGGTTATTACTGTTGGATATCCCTCAGAAGACACCCTCTAAGATAGCGGAAAGAGTGTGGTTATTACTGTTGGATATCCCTCAGAAGACACCCTCTAAGATAGCGGCCAGAGAGTAGTTATTACTGTTGGATATCCCTCAGAAGACACCCTCTAAGATAGCGGCAAGAGTGTGGTTATTTCTGTTTGATATCCCTCAGAAGACACCCTCTAAGATAGCGGCAAGAGTGTAGTTATTACTGTTGGATATATCTCAGAAGACACCCTCTAAGATAGCGGCAAGAGTGTGGTTATTACTGTTGGATATCCCTCAGAAGACACCCTCTAAGATAGCGGCAAGAGTGTAGTTATTACTGTTGGATATCCCACAGAAAACACCCTCTAAGATAGCGGCAAGAGTGTAGTTATTACTGTTGGATATCCCTCAGAAGACACCCTCTAAGATAGCGGCAAGAGTGTAGTTATTACTGTTGGATATCCCTCAGAAGACACCCTCTGAGATAGCGGCCAGAGTGTGGTTATTACTGTTGGATATCCCACATAAGACACCCTCTAAGATAGCGGCCAGAGTGTGGTTATTACTGTTGGATATCCCTCAGAAGACACCCTCTAAGATAGCGGCCAGAGTGTAGTTATTACTGTTGGATATCACTCGGAAGACACCCTCTAAGATAGCGGCCAGAATGTGGTTATTACTGTTGGATATCCCTCAGAAGACACCCTCTAAGATAGCGGCCAGAGTGTAGTTATTACTGTTGGATATCCCTCAGAAGACACCCTCTAAGATAGCGGCAAGAGTGTGGTTATTACTGTTGGATATCCCTCAGAAGACACCCTCTAAGATAGCGGCCAGAGTGTAGTTATTACTGTTGGATATCCCTCAGAAGACACCCTCTAAGATAGCGGCAAGAGTGTAGTCATTACTGTTGGATATCCCTCAGAAGACACCCTCTAAGATAGCGGCCAGAGTGTGGTTATTACTGTTGGATATACCTCAGAAGTAAGATAGCGGCCAGAGTGTGGTTATTACTGTTGGATATACCTCAGAAGACACCCTCTAAGATAGCGGCAAGAGTGTAGTTATTACTGTTGGATATCCCTCAGAAGACACCCTCTAAGATAGCGGCAAGAGTGTAGTTATTACTGTTGGATATACCTCAGAAGACACCCTTTAAGATAGCGGCCAGAGTGTGGTTATTACTGTTGGACACTCCCTCAGAAGACACCCTCTAAGATAGCGGCAAGAGTGTAGTTATTACTGTTGGATATCCCTCAGAAGACACCCTTTAAGATAGCGGCCAGAGTGTGGTTATTACTGTTGGATATCCCACATAAGACACCCACTAAGATAGCGGCCAGAGTGTGGTTATTACTGTTGGATATCCCTCAGAAGACACCCTCTAAGATAGCGGCCAGAGTGTAGTTATTACTGTTGGATATCACTCGGAAGACACCCTCTAAGATAGCGGCCAGAATGTGGTTATTACTGTTGGATATCCCTCAGAAGACACCCTCTAAGATAGCGGCCAGAGTGTAGTTATTACTGTTGGATATCCCTCAGAAGACACCCTCTAAGATAGCGGCAAGAGTGTGGTTATTACTGTTGGATATCCCTCAGAAGACATCCTCTAAGATAGCGGCCAGAGAGTAGTTATTACTGTTGGATATCCCTCAGAAGACGCCATCTAAGATAGCGGCCAGAGTGTGGTTATTACTGTTGGATATCCCTCAGAAGACACCCTCTAAGATAGCGGAAAGAGTGTGGTTATTACTGTTGGATATCCCTCAGAAGACACCCTCTAAGATAGCGGCCAGAGAGTAGTTATTACTGTTGGATATCCCTCAGAAGACACCCTCTAAGATAGCGGCAAGAGTGTGGTTATTTCTGTTTGATATCCCTCAGAAGACACCCTCTAAGATAGCGGCAAGAGTGTAGTTATTACTGTTGGATATATCTCAGAAGACACCCTCTACGATAGCGGCAAGAGTGTAGTTACTACTGTTGGATATCCCTCAGAAGACACCCTCTAAGATAGTGGCAAGAGTGTAGTTATTACTGTTGGATATCCCACAGAAAACACCCTCTAAGATAGCGGCAAGAGTGTAGTTATTACTGTTGGATATCCCTCAGAAGACACCCTCTAAGATAGCGGCCAGAGTGTAGTTATTACTGTTGGATATCCCTCAGAAGACACCCTCTGAGATAGCGGCCAGAGTGTGGTTATT
Source organism: Cherax quadricarinatus (assembly GCF_038502225.1). Taxonomy (NCBI): domain Eukaryota; kingdom Metazoa; phylum Arthropoda; class Malacostraca; order Decapoda; family Parastacidae; genus Cherax; species Cherax quadricarinatus. The sequence goes on from NW_027195239.1 coordinate 190,868, forward strand.
ACTGTTGGATATCCCACATAAGACACCCTCTAAGATAGCGGCCAGAGTGTGGTTATTACTGTTGGATATCCCTCAGAAGACACCCTCTAAGATAGTGGCCAGAGTGTAGTTATTACTGTTGGATATACAACAGAAGACACCCTCTAAGATAGCGGCAAGAGTGTGGTTATTACTGTTGGATATCCCTCAGAAGACACCCTCTAAGATACCGGCAAGAGTGTGGTTATTTCTGTTTGATATCCCTCAGAAGACACCCTCTAAGATAGCGGCAAGAGTGTAGTTATTACTGTTGGATATATCTCAGAAGACACCCTCTACGATAGCGGCAAGAGTGTAGTTATTACTGTTGGATATCCCTCAGAAGACACCCTCTAAGATAGCGGCCAGAGTGTAGTTATTACTGTTGGATATCCCTCAGAAGACACCCTCTAAGATAGCGGCCAGAGTGTAGTTATTACTGTTGGATATCCCTCAGAAGACACCCACTGAGATAGCGGCCAGAGTGTGGTTATTACTGTTGGATATCCCACATAAGACACCCTCTAAGATAGCGGCCAGAGTGTGGTTATTACTGTTGGATATCCCTCAGAAGACACCCTCTAAGATAGCGGCCAGAGTGTAGTTATTACTGTTGGATATCACTCGGAAGACACCCTCTAAGATAGCGGCCAGAATGTGGTTATTACTGTTGGATATCCCACAGAAGACACCCTCTAAGATAGCGGCCAGAGTGTAGTTATTACTGTTGGATATCCCTCAGAAGACACCCTCTAAGATAGCGGCAAGAGTGTGGTTATTACTGTTGGATATCCCTCAGAAGACATCCTCTAAGATAGCGGCCAGAGAGTAGTTATTACTGTTGGATATCCCTCAGAAGACGCCATCTAAGATAGCGGCCAGAGTGTGGTTATTACTGTTGGATATCCCTCAGAAGACACCCTCTAAGATAGCGGAAAGAGTGTGGTTATTACTGTTGGATATCCCTCAGAAGACACCCTCTAAGATAGCGGCCAGAGAGTAGTTATTACTGTTGGATATCCCTCAGAAGACACCCTCTAAGATAGCGGCAAGAGTGTGGTTATTTCTGTTTGATATCCCTCAGAAGACACCCTCTAAGATAGCGGCAAGAGTGTAGTTATTACTGTTGGATATATCTCAGAAGACACCCTCTACGATAGCGGCAAGAGTGTAGTTACTACTGTTGGATATCCCTCAGAGACACCCTCTAAGATAGTGGCAAGAGTGTAGTTATTACTGTTGGATATCCCACAGAAAACACCCTCTAAGATAGCGGCAAGAGTGTAGTTATTACTGTTGGATATCCCTCAGAAGACACCCTCTAAGATAGCGGCCAGAGTGTAGTTATTACTGTTGGATATCCCTCAGAAGACACCCTCTGAGATAGCGGCCAGAGTGTGGTTATTACTGTTGGATATCCCACATAAGACACCCTCTAAGATAGCGGCCAGAGTGTGGTTATTACTGTTGGATATCCCTCAGAAGACACCCTCTAAGATAGCGGCCAGAGTGTAGTTATTACTGTTGGATATCACTCGGAAGACACCCTCTAAGATAGCGGCCAGAATGTGGTTATTACTGTTGGATATCCCACAGAAGACACCCTCTAAGATAGCGGCCAGAGTGTAGTTATTACTGTTGGATATCCCTCAGAAGACACCCTCTAAGATAGCGGCAAGAGTGTGGTTATTACTGTTGGATATCCCTCAGAAGACATCCTCTAAGATAGCGGCCAGAGAGTAGCTATTACTGTTGGATATCCTTCAGAAGACACCATCTAAGATAGCGGCCAGAGTGTGGTTATTACTGTTGGATATCCCTCAGAAGACACCCTCTAAGATAGCGGCAAGAGTGTGGTTATTACTGTTGGATATCCCTCAGAAGACACCCTTTAAGATAGCGGCCAGAGTGTGGTTATTACTGTTGGATATACCTCAGAAGACACCCTTTAAGATAGCGGCCAGAGTGTGGTTATTACTGTTGGATATACCTCAGAAGACACCCTCTAAGATAGCGGCAAGAGTGTAGTTATTACTGTTGGATATCCCTCAGAAGACACCCTCTAAGATAGCGGCAAGAGTGTAGTTATTACTGTTGGATATACCTCAGAAGACACCCTTTAAGATAGCGGCCAGAGTGTGGTTATTACTGTTGGACACTCCCTCAGAAGACACCCTCTAAGATAGCGGCAAGAGTGTAGTTATTACTGTTGGATATCCCTCAGAAGACACCCTTTAAGATAGCGGCCAGAGTGTGGTTATTACTGTTGGATATCCCTCAGAAGACACCCTCTAAGATAGCGGCCAGAGTGTGGTTATTACTGTTGGATATCCCTCAGAAGACACCCTCTAAGATAGCGGCCAGAGTGTGGTTATTACTGTTGGATATCCCTCAGAAGACACCCTCTAAGATAGCGGCCAGAGTGTGGTTATTACTGTTGGATATCCCTCAGAAGACACCCTCTAAGATAGCGGCAAGAGTGTAGTTATTACTGTTGGATATCCCTCAGAAGACACCATCTAAGATAGCGGCCAGAGTGTGGTTATTACTGTTGGATATCCCTCAGAAGACACCCTCTAAGATAGCGGCCAGAGTGTAGTTATTACTGTTGGATATCCCTCAGAAGACACCCTCTAAGATAGCGGCAAGAGTGTAGTTATTACTGTTGGATATACCTCAGAAGACACCCTTTAAGATAGCGGCCAGAGTGTGGTTATTACTGTTGGACACTCCCTCAGAAGACACCCTCTAAGATAGCGGCAAGAGTGTAGTTATTACTGTTGGATATCCCTCAGAAGACACCCTTTAAGATAGCGGCCAGAGTGTGGTTATTACTGTTGGATATCCCACATAAGACACCCTCTAAGATAGCGGCCAGAGTGTGGTTATTACTGTTGGATATCCCTCAGAAGACACCCTCTAAGATAGCGGCCAGAGTGTAGTTATTACTGTTGGATATCACTCGGAAGACACCCTCTAAGATAGCGGCCAGAATGTGGTTATTACTGTTGGATATCCCTCAGAAGACACCCTCTAAGATAGCGGCCAGAGTGTAGTTATTACTGTTGGATATCCCTCAGAAGACACCCTCTAAGATAGCGGCAAGAGTGTGGTTATTACTGTTGGATATCCCTCAGAAGACATCCTCTAAGATAGCGGCCAGAGAGTAGTTATTACTGTTGGATATCCCTCAGAAGACGCCATCTAAGATAGCGGCCAGAGTGTGGTTATTACTGTTGGATATCCCTCAGAAGACACCCTCTAAGATAGCGGAAAGAGTGTGGTTATTACTGTTGGATATCCCTCAGAAGACACCCTCTAAGATAGCGGCCAGAGAGTAGTTATTACTGTTGGATATCCCTCAGAAGACACCCTCTAAGATAGCGGCAAGAGTGTGGTTATTTCTGTTTGATATCCCTCAGAAGACACCCTCTAAGATAGCGGCAAGAGTGTAGTTATTACTGTTGGATATATCTCAGAAGACACCCTCTACGATAGCGGCAAGAGTGTAGTTACTACTGTTGGATATCCCTCAGAAGACACCCTCTAAGATAGTGGCAAGAGTGTAGTTATTACTGTTGGATATCCCACAGAAAACACCCTCTAAGATAGCGGCAAGAGTGTAGTTATTACTGTTGGATATCCCTCAGAAGACACCCTCTAAGATAGCGGCCAGAGTGTAGTTATTACTGTTGGATATCCCTCAGAAGACACCCTCTGAGATAGCGGCCAGAGTGTGGTTATTACTGTTGGATATCCCACATAAGACACCCTCTAAGATAGCGGCCAGAGTGTGGTTATTACTGTTGGATATCCCTCAGAAGACACCCTCTAAGATAGTGGCCAGAGTGTAGTTATTACTGTTGGATATACCACAGAAGACACCCTCTAAGATAGCGGCAAGAGTGTGGTTATTACTGTTGGATATCCCTCAGAAGACACCCTCTAAGATACCGGCAAGAGTGTGGTTATTTCTGTTTGATATCCCTCAGAAGACACCCTCTAAGATAGCGGCAAGAGTGTAGTTATTACTGTTGGATATATCTCAGAAGACACCCTCTACGATAGCGGCAAGAGTGTAGTTACTACTGTTGGATATCCCTCAGAAGACACCCTCTAAGATAGTGGCAAGAGTGTAGTTATTACTGTTGGATATCCCTCAGAAGACACCCTCTAAGATAGCGGCCAGAGTGTAGTTATTACTGTTGGATATCCCTCAGAAGACACCCACTGAGATAGCGGCCAGAGTGTGGTTATTACTGTTGGATATCCCACATAAGACACCCTCTAAGATAGCGGCCAGAGTGTGGTTATTACTGTTGGATATCCCTCAGAAGACACCCTCTAAGATAGCGGCCAGAGTGTAGTTATTACTGTTGGATATCACTCGGAAGACACCCTCTAAGATAGCGGCCAGAATGTGGTTATTACTGTTGGATATCCCACAGAAGACACCCTCTAAGATAGCGGCCAGAGTGTAGTTATTACTGTTGGATATCCCTCAGAAGACACCCTCTAAGATAGCGGCAAGAGTGTGGTTATTACTGTTGGATATCCCTCAGAAGACATCCTCTAAGATAGCGGCCAGAGAGTAGTTATTACTGTTGGATATCCCTCAGAAGACGCCATCTAAGATAGCGGCCAGAGTGTGGTTATTACTGTTGGATATCCCTCAGAAGACACCCTCTAAGATAGCGGAAAGAGTGTGGTTATTACTGTTGGATATCCCTCAGAAGACACCCTCTAAGATAGCGGCCAGAGAGTAGTTATTACTGTTGGATATCCCTCAGAAGACACCCTCTAAGATAGCGGCAAGAGTGTGGTTATTTCTGTTTGATATCCCTCAGAAGACACCCTCTAAGATAGCGGCAAGAGTGTAGTTATTACTGTTGGATATATCTCAGAAGACACCCTCTACGATAGCGGCAAGAGTGTAGTTACTACTGTTGGATATCCCTCAGAAGACACCCTCTAAGATAGTGGCAAGAGTGTAGTTATTACTGTTGGATATCCCACAGAAAACACCCTCTAAGATAGCGGCAAGAGTGTAGTTATTACTGTTGGATATCCCTCAGAAGACACCCTCTAAGATAGCGGCCAGAGTGTAGTTATTACTGTTGGATATCCCTCAGAAGACACCCTCTGAGATAGCGGCCAGAGTGTGGTTATTACTGTTGGATATCCCACATAAGACACCCTCTAAGATAGCGGCCAGAGTGTGGTTATTACTGTTGGATATCCCTCAGAAGACACCCTCTAAGATAGCGGCCAGAGTGTAGTTATTACTGTTGGATATCACTCGGAAGACACCCTCTAAGATAGCGGCCAGAATGTGGTTATTACTGTTGGATATCCCACAGAAGACACCCTCTAAGATAGCGGCCAGAGTGTAGTTATTACTGTTGGATATCCCTCAGAAGACACCCTCTAAGATAGCGGCAAGAGTGTGGTTATTACTGTTGGATATCCCTCAGAAGACATCCTCTAAAATAGCGGCCAGAGAGTAGCTATTACTGTTGGATATCCTTCAGAAGACACCATCTAAGATAGCGGCCAGAGTGTGGTTATTACTGTTGGATATCCCTCAGAAGACACCCTCTAAGATAGCGGCAAGAGTGTGGTTATTACTGTTGGATATCCCTCAGAAGACACCCTTTAAGATAGCGGCCAGAGTGTGGTTATTACTGTTGGATATACCTCAGAAGACACCCTTTAAGATAGCGGCCAGAGTGTGGTTATTACTGTTGGATATACCTCAGAAGACACCCTCTAAGATAGCGGCAAGAGTGTAGTTATTACTGTTGGATATCCCTCAGAAGACACCCTCTAAGATAGCGGCAAGAGTGTAGTTATTACTGTTGGATATACCTCAGAAGACACCCTTTAAGATAGCGGCCAGAGTGTGGTTATTACTGTTGGACACTCCCTCAGAAGACACCCTCTAAGATAGCGGCAAGAGTGTATTTATTACTGTTGGATATCCCTCAGAAGACACCCTTTAAGATAGCGGCCAGAGTGTGGTTATTACTGTTGGATATCCCACATAAGACACCCTCTAAGATAGCGGCCAGAGTGTGGTTATTACTGTTGGATATCCCTCAGAAGACACCCTCTAAGATAGCGGCCAGAGTGTAGTTATTACTGTTGGATATCACTCGGAAGACACCCTCTAAGATAGCGGCCAGAATGTGGTTATTACTGTTGGATATCCCTCAGAAGACACCCTCTAAGATAGCGGCCAGAGTGTAGTTATTACTGTTGGATATCCCTCAGAAGACACCCTCTAAGATAGCGGCAAGAGTGTGGTTATTACTGTTGGATATCCCTCAGAAGACATCCTCTAAGATAGCGGCCAGAGAGTAGTTATTACTGTTGGATATCCCTCAGAAGACGCCATCTAAGATAGCGGCCAGAGTGTGGTTATTACTGTTGGATATCCCTCAGAAGACACCCTCTAAGATAGCGGAAAGAGTGTGGTTATTACTGTTGGATATCCCTCAGAAGACACCCTCTAAGATAGCGGCCAGAGAGTAGTTATTACTGTTGGATATCCCTCAGAAGACACCCTCTAAGATAGCGGCAAGAGTGTGGTTATTTCTGTTTGATATCCCTCAGAAGACACCCTCTAAGATAGCGGCAAGAGTGTAGTTATTACTGTTGGATATATCTCAGAAGACACCCTCTACGATAGCGGCAAGAGTGTAGTTACTACTGTTGGATATCCCTCAGAAGACACCCTCTAAGATAGTGGCAAGAGTGTAGTTATTACTGTTGGATATCCCACAGAAAACACCCTCTAAGATAGCGGCAAGAGTGTAGTTATTACTGTTGGATATCCCTCAGAAGACACCCTCTAAGATAGCGGCCAGAGTGTAGTTATTACTGTTGGATATCCCTCAGAAGACACCATCTAAGATAGCGGCCAGAGTGTGGTTATTACTGTTGGATATCCCTCAGAAGACACCCTCTAAGATAGCGGCAAGAGTGTAGTTATTACTGTTGGATATCCCTCAGAAGACACCCTCTAAGACAGCGGCAAGAGTGTAGTCATTACTGTTGGATATCCCTTAGAAGACACCCTCTAAGATAGCGGCCAGAGTGTGGTTATTACTGTTGGATATACCTCTGAAGACACCCTCTAAGATAGCGGCAAGAGTGTAGTTATTACTGTTATATATCCCTCAGAAGACACCCTCTAAGATAGCGGCAAGAGTGTAGTTATTACTGTTGGATATACCTCAGAAGACACCCTTTAAGATAGCGGCCAGAGTGTGGTTATTACTGTTGGGTATACCTCAGAAGACACCCTCTAAGATAGCGGCAGAGTGTGGTTATTACTGTTGGATATCCCTCAGAAGACACCCTCTAAGATAGACACCCTCGATAGCGGCAAGAGTGTAGTTATTACTGTTGGATATCCCTCAGAAGACACCATCTAAGATAGCGGCCAGAGTGTGGTTATTACTGTTGGATATCCCTCAGAAGACACCATCTAAGATAGCGGCCAGAGTGTGGTTATTACTGTTGGATATCCCTCAGAAGACACCCTCTAAGATAGCGGCAAGAGTGTAGTTATTACTGTTGGATATCCCTCAGAAGACACCCTCTAAGATAGCGGCAATAGTGTGGTTATTACTGTTGGATATCCCTCAGAAGACACCCTTTAAGATAGCGGCCAGAGTGTGGTTATTACTGTTGGATATCCCTCAGAAGACATCCTCTAAGATAGCGGCCAGAGAGTAGTTATTACTGTTGGATATCCCTCAGAAGACACCATCTAAGATAGCGGGAAGAGTGTGGTTATTACTGTTGGATATCCCTCAGAAGACACCCTCTAAGATAGCGGCAAGAGTGTGGTTATTACTGTTGGATATCCCTCAGAAGACACCCTCTAAGGTAGCGGCAAGAGTGTAGTTATTACTGTTGGATATCCCTCAGAAGACACCCTCTAAGATAGCGGCCAGAGTGTAGTTATTACTGTTGGATATCCCTCAGAAGACACCCTCTAAGATAGCGGCCAGAGTGTGGTTATTACTATTGGATATCCCTCAGAAGACACCCTCTAAGATAGCGGAAAGAGTGTGGTTATTACTCTTGGATATCCCTCAGAAGACACCCTCTAAGATAGCGGCCAGAGTGTAGTTATTACTGTTGGATATCCCTCAGAAGACACCCTCTAAGATAGCGGCAAGAGTGTGGTTATTACTGTTGGATATCCCTCAGAAAACACCCTCTAAGATAGCGGCAGGAGTGTAGTTATTACTCTTGGATATCCCTCAGAAGACACCCTCTAAGATAGCGGCAAGAGTGTAGTTATTACTGTTTGATATCCCTCAGAAGACACCCTCTAAGACAGCGGCAAGAGTGTAGTCATTACTGTTGGATATCCCTCAGAAGACACTCTCTAAGATAGCGGCAAGAGTGTAGTTATTACTGTTGGATATCCCTCAGAAGACACCCTCTAAGACAGCGGCAGGAGTGTAGTCATTACTGTTGGATATCCCTCAGAAGACACCCTCTAAGATAGCGGCCAGAATGTGGTTATTACTGTTGGATATCCCTCAGAAGACACCCTCTAAGATAGCGGCCAGAGTGTAGTTATTACTGTTGGATATCCCTCAGAAGACACCCTCTAAGATAGCGGCCAGAGTGTAGTTAGTACTGTTGGATATCCCTCAGAAGACACCCTCTAAGATAGTGGCAAGAGTGTAGTTATTACTGTTGGATATCCCACAGAAGACACCCTCTAAGATAGCGGCCAGAGTGTAGTTATTACTGTTGGATATCCCTCAGAAGACACCCTCTAAGATAGCGGCAAGAGTGTGGTTATTACTGTTGGATATCCCTCAGAAGACATCCTCTAAGATAGCGGCCAGAGAGTAGTTATTACTGTTGGATATCCCTCAGAAGACACCATCTAAGATAGCGGGCAGAGTGTGGTTATTACTGTTGGATATCCCTCAGAAGACACCCTCTAAGATAGCGGCAAGAGTGTGGTTATTACTGTTGGATATCCCTCAGAAGACACCCTTTAAGATAGCGGCCAGAGTGTGGTTATTACTGTTGGATATACCTCAGAAGACACCCTCTAAGATAGCGGCAAGAGTGTAGTTATTACTGTTGGATATCCCTCAGAAGACACCCTCTAAGATAGCGGCAAGAGTGTAGTTATTACTGTTGGATATCCCTCAGAAGACACCCTCTAAGATAGCGGCCAGAGTGTGGTTATTACTGTTGGATATCCCTCAGAAGACACCCTCTAAGATAGCGGCCAGAGTGTAGTTATTACTGTTGGATATCCCTCAGAAGACACCCTTTAAGATAGCGGCCAGAGTGTGGTTATTACTGTTGGATATACCTCAGAAGACACCCTCTAAGATAGCGGCAAGAGTGTAGTTATTACTGTTGGATATACCTCAGAAGACACCCTTTAAGATAGCGGCCAGAGTGTGGTTATTACTGTTGGATATCCCTCAGAAGACACCCTCTAAGATAGCGGCCAGAGTGTAGTTATTACTGTTGGATATCACTCAGAAGACACCCTCTAAGATAGCGGCAAGAGTGTGGTTATTACTGTTGGATATCCCTCAGAAGACACCCTCTAAGATAGCGGCCAGAGTGTAGTTATTACTGTTGGATATCCCTCAGAAGACATCCTCTAAGATAGCGGCAAAAGTGTGGTTATTACTGTAGGATATCCCTCAGAAGACATCCTCTAAGATAGCGGCCAGAGAGTAGTTATTACTGTTGGATATCCCTCAGAAGACGCCATCTAAGATAGCGGCCAGAGTGTGGTTATTACTGTTGGATATCGCTCAGAAGACACCCTCTAAGATAGCGGCCAGAGTGTGGTTATTACTGTTGGATATCCCTCAGAAGACACCCTCTAAGATAGCGGCCAGAGAGTAGTTATTACTGTTGGATATCCCTCAGAAGACACCCTCTAAGATAGCGGCAAGAGTGTAGGTATTACTGTTGGATATCCCTCAGAAGACACCATCTAAGATAGCGGCCAGAGTGTAGTTACTACTGTTGGATATCCCTAAGAAGACACCCTCTAACATAGCGGCAAGAGTGTAGTTATTACTGTTGGATATCCCTCAGAAGACACCCTCTAAGATAGCGGCAAGAGTGTAGTTATTACTGTTGGATATCCCTCAGAAGACACCCTCTAAGATAGCGGCCAGAGTGTTGTTATTACTGTTGGATATCCCTCAGAAGACACCCTCTAAGATAGCGGCCAGAGTGTAGTTATTACTGTTGGATATCCCTCAGAAGACACCCTCTAAGATAGCGGCCAGAGTGTGGTTATTACTGTTGGATATCGCTCAGAAGACACCCTCTAAGATAGCGGCCAGAGTGTGGTTATTACTGTTGGATATCCCTCAGAAGACACCCTCTAAGATAGCGGCCAGAGTGTAGTTATTACTGTTGGATATCCCTCAGAAGACACCCTCTAAGATAGCGGCCAGAGTGTGGTTATTACTGTTGGATATCCCTCAGAAGACACCCTCTAAGATAGCGGCCAGAGTGTAGTTATTACTGTTGGATATCCCTCAGAAGACACCCTCTAAGATAGCGGCAAGAGTGTAGTTATTACTGTTGGATATCCCTCAGAAGACACCCTCTAAGATAGCGGCCAGAGTGTAGTTATTACTGTTGGATATCCCTCAGAAGACACCATCTAAGATAGCGGCCAGAGTGTGGTTATTACTGTTGGATATCCCTCAGAAGACACCCTCTAAGATAGCGGCAAGAGTGTAGTTATTACTGTTGGATATCCCTCAGAAGACACCCTCTAAGACAGCGGCAAGAGTGTAGTCATTACTGTTGGATATCCCTCAGAAGACACCCTCTAAGATAGCGGCCAGAGTGTGGTTATTACTGTTGGATATACCTCAGAAGACACCCTCTAAGATAGCGGCAAGAGTGTAGTTATTACTGTTGGATATCCCTCAGAAGACACCCTCTAAGATAGCGGCAAGAGTGTAGTTATTACTGTTGGATATCCCTCAGAAGACACCCTCTAAGATAGCGGCAAGAGTGTAGTTATTACTGTTGGATATCCCTCAGAAGACACCCTCTAAGACAGCGGCAAGAGTGTAGTCATTACTGTTGGATATCCCTTAGAAGACACCCTCTAAGATAGCGGCCAGAGTGTGGTTATTACTGTTGGATATACCTCAGAAGACACCCTCTAAGATAGCGGCAAGAGTGTAGTTATTACTGTTGGATATACCTCAGAAGACACCCTTTAAGATAGCGGCCAGAGTGTGGTTATTACTGTTGGACACTCCCTCAGAAGACACCCTCTAAGATAGCGGCCAGAGTGTAGTTATTACTGTTGGATATCCCTAAGAAGACACCCTCTAACATAGCGGCAAGAGTGTAGTTATTACTGTTGGATATCCCTCAGAAGACACCCTCTAAGATAGCGGCAAGAGTGTAGTTATTACTGTTGGATATCCCTCAGAAGACACCCTCTAAGATAGCGGCAAGAGTGTAGTTATACTGTTGGATATCCCTCAGAAGACACCCTCTAAGATAGCGGCAAGAGTGTAGTTATTACTGTTGGATATCCCTCAGAAGACACCCTCTAAGATAGCGGCCAGAGTGTAGTGATTACTGTTGGATATCCCTCAGAAGACACCCTCTAAGATAGCGGCCAGAGTGTAGTTATTACTGTTGGATATCCCTCAGAAGACACCCTCTAAGATAGCGGCCAGAGTGTAGTTATTACTGTTGGATATCCCTCAGAAGACACCCTCTAAGATAGCGGCCAGAGTGTAGTTATTACTGTTGGATATCCCTCAGAAGACACCCTCTAAGATAGCGGCCAGAGTGTAGTTATTACTGTTGGATATCCCTCAGAAGACACCCTCTAAGATAGCGGCCAGAGTGTGGTTATTACTGTTGGATATCCCTCAGAAGACACCCTCTAAGATAGCGGCCAGAGTGTAGTTATTACTGTTGGATATCCCTCAGAAGACACCCTCTAAGATAGCGGCAAGAGTGTAGTTATTACTGTTGGATATCCCTCAGAAGACACCATCTAAGATAGCGGCAAGAGTGTAGGTATTACTGTTGGATATCCCTCAGAAGACACCATCTAAGATAGCGGCCAGAGTGTAGTTACTACTGTTGGATATCCCTAAGAAGACACCCTCTAACATAGCGGCAAGAGTGTAGTTATTACTGTTGGATATCCCTCAGAAGACACCCTCTAAGATAGCGGCCAGAGTGTAGTTATTACTGTTGGATATCCCTCAGAAGACACCCTCTAAGATAGCGGCCAGAGTGTAGTTATTACTGTTGGATATCCCTCAGAAGACACCCTCTAAGATAGCGGCCAGAGTGTGGTTATTACTGTTGGATATCACTCAGAAGACACCCACTAAGATAGCGGCCAGAGAGTAGTCATTACTGTTGGATATCACTCGGAAGACACCCTCTAAGATAGCGGCCAGAGTGTGGTTATTACTGTTGGATATCCCTCAGAAGACACCCTCTAAGATAGCGGCAAGAGTGTGGTTATTACTGTTGGATATCCCTCAGAAGACACCCTCTAAGATAGCGGCAAGAGTGTAGTTATTACTGTTGGATATCCCTCAGAAGACACCCTCTAAGACAGCGGCAAGAGTGTAGTCATTACTGTTGGATATCCCTCAGAAGACACCCTCTAAGATAGCGGCCAGAGTGTGGTTATTACTGTTGGATATACCTCAGAAGACACCCTCTAAGATAGCGGCAAGAGTGTAGTTATTACTGTTGGATATCCCTCAGAAGACACCCTCTAAGATAGCGGCCAGAGTGTGGTTATTACTGTTGGATATCCCTCAGAAGACACCCTCTAAGATAGCGGCCAGAGTGTAGTTATTACTGTTGGATATCACTCAGAAGACACCCTCTAAGATAGCGGCCAGAATGTGGTTATTACTGTTGGATATCCCACAGAAGACACCCTCTAAGATAGCGGCCAGAGTGTAGTTATTACTGTTGGATATCCCTCAGAAGACATCCTCTAAGATAGCGGCCAGAGAGTAGCTATTACTGTTGGATATCCCTCAGAAGACACCCTCTAAGATAGCGGCAAGAGTGTGGTTATTACTGTTGGATATCCCTCAGAAGACACCCTCTAAGATAGCGGCCAGAGAGTAGTTATTACTGTTGGATATCCCTCAGAAGACACCCTCTAAGATAGCGGCAAGAGTGTAGTTATTACTGTTGGATATCCCTCAGAAGACACCATCTAAGATACCGGCCAGAGTGTGGTTATTACTGTTGGATATCCCTCAGAAGACTCCCTTTAAGATAGCGGCCAGAGTGTGGTTATTACTGTTGGATATCCCTCAGAAGACACCCTCTAAGATAGCGGCAAGAGTGTAGTTATTACTGTTGGATATCCCTCAGAAGATACCCTCTAAGATAGCGGCCAGAGTGTAGTTATTACTGCTGGATACCACTCAGAAGATACATTGTAAGATAGCGGCCACAGTGTAGTTATTACTGCTGGATATCCCTCAGAAGATACATTCTAAGATAGCGGCCAGAGTGTAGTTATTACTGCTGGATATCCCTCAGAAGACACCCTCTAAGATAGCGGCCAGAGTGTAGTTATTACTGCTGAATATCCCTCAGAAGACACCATCTAAGATAGCGGCCAGAGTGTCGTTATTACTGTTGGATATCCCTCAGAAGACACCCTCTAAGATAGCGGCCAGAGTGTAGTTATTACTGTTGGATATCCCTCAGAAGACACCCTCTAAGATAGCGGCCAGAGTGTGGTTATTACTGTTGGATATCCCTCAGAAGACACCCTCTAAGATAGCGGCCAGAGTGTAGTTATTACTGTTGGATATCCCTCAGAAGACACCCTCTAAGATAGCGGCCAGAGTGTGGTTATTACTGTTGGATATCCCTCAGAAGACACCCTCTAAGATAGCGGCCAGAGTGTAGTTATTACTGTTGGATATCCCTCAGAAGACACCCTCTAAGATAGCGGCAAGAGTGTGGTTATTAATGTTGGATATCCCTCAGAAGACACCCTCTAAGATAGCGGCAAGAGTGTGGTTATTAATGTTGGATATCTTTCAGAAGACACCCTCTAAGATAGCGGCCAGAGTGTAGTTATTACTGTTGGATATCCCTCAGAAGACACCCTCTAAGATAGCGGCAAGAGTGTAGTTATTACTGTTGGATATCCCTCAGAAGACACCCTCTAAGATAGCGGCAAGAGTGTAGTTATTACTGTTGGATATCCCTCAGAAGATACCCTCTAAGATAGCGGCCAGAGTGTAGTTATTACTGCTGGATACCACTCAGAAGACACCCTCTAAGATAGCGGCCAGAGTGTAGTTATTACTGTTGGATATCCCTCAGAAGACTCCCTTTAAGATAGCGGCCAGAGTGTAGTTATTACTGCTGGATATCCCTCCGAAGACACCCTCTAAGACAGCGGCCAGAGTGTAGTTATTACTGCTGGATATCCCTCAGAAGACACCCTCTAAGATAACGGCCAGAGTGTAGTTATTACTGCTGGATATCCCTCAGAAGACACCGCCTAAGATAGCGGCCAGAGTGTAGTTATTACTGCTGGATATCCCTCAGAAGATACATTCTAAGATAGCGGCCAGAGTGTAGTTATTACTGCTGGATATCCCTCAGAAGACACCCTCTAAGATAGCGGCCAGAGTGTAGTTATTACTGCTGGATATCCCTCAGAAGATACATTCTAAGATAGCGGCCAGAGTGTAGTTATTACTGCTGGATATCCCTCAGAAGACACCCTCTAAGATAACGGCCAGAGTGTAGTTATTACTGCTGGATATCCCTCAGAAGACACCGCCTAAGATAGCGGCCAGAGTGTAGTTATTACTGCTGGATATCCCTCAGAAGATACATTCTAAGATAGCGGCCAGAGTGTAGTTTTTACTGCTGGATATCCCTCAGAAGATACGTTCTAAGATAGTAGCCAGAGTGTAGTTATTACTGCTGGATATCCCTCAGAAGTGGAGTTATTACACCCTCTAAGATAGCGGTCAGAGTGTAGTTATTACTGCTGGATATCCCTCAGAAGATACATTCTAAGATAGCGGCCAGAGTGTAGTTATTACTGCTGGATATCCCTCAGAAGATACATTCTAAGATAGCGGCCAGAGTGTAGTTATTACTGCTGGATATCCCTCAGAAGAGACATTCTAAGATAGCGGCCAGAGTGTAGTTGTTACTGATGGATATCCCTCAGAAGATACATTCTAAGATAGCGGCCAGAATGTAGTTATTACTGCTGGATATCCCTCAGAAGATACATTCTAAGATAGCGGCCAGAGTGTAGTTATTACTGCTGGAAATCCCTCAGAAGATACATTCTAAGATAGCGGCCAGAGTGTAGTTATTACTGCTGGATATCCCTCAGAAGATACATTCTAAGATAGCGGCCAGAGTGTAGTTATTACTGCTGGATATCCCTCAAAAGATTCATTCTAAGACAGCGGCCAGAGTGTAGTTATTATTACTGGATATTTCTCCGAAGATACTTTCTAAGATAGCGGCCAGAGTGTAGTTATTTCTGCTGGATATCCCTCAGAAGATACATTCTAAGATAGCGGCCAGAGTGTAGTTATTACTGCAGGATATCCCTCAGAAGATACATTCTAAGATAGCGGCCAGAGTGTAGTTATTTCTGCTGGATATCCCTCAGAAGATACATTCTAAGATAGCGGCCAGAGTGTAGTTATTACTGCTGGATATCCCTCAGAAGATACATTCTAAGACAGCGGCCAGAGTGTAGTTATTAATACTGGATATCCCTCAGAAGATACATTCTAAGATAGCGGCCATAGTGTAGTTATTACTGCTGGATATACCTCAGAAGATACATTCTAAGATAGCGGCCAGAGTGTAGTTATTACTGCTGGATATCCCTCAGAAGATACGTTCTAAGATAGTAGCCAGAGTGTAGTTATTACTTCTGGATATCCCTCAGAAGATACATTTTAAGATAGCGGCCATAGTGTAGTTATTACTGCTGGATATCCCTGAGAAGATACATTCTAAGATAGCGGCCAAAGTGTAGTTATTACTGCTGGATATCCCTCAGAAGATACATTCTAAGATAGCGGCCAGAGTGTAGTTATTACTGCTGGATATCCCTCAGAAGATTCATTCTAAGACAGCGGCCAGAGTGTAGTTATTACTGCTGGATATCCCTCAGAAGATACATTCTAAGATAGCGGCCAGAGTGTAGTTATTATTACTGGATATTTCTCCGAAGATACTTTCTAAGATAGCGGCCAGAGTGTAGTTATTTCTGCTGGATATCCCTCAGAAGATACATTCTAAGATAGCGGCCAGAGTGTAGATATTACTGCAGGATATCCCTCAGAAGATACATTCTAAGATAGCGGCCAGAGTGTAGTTATTACTGCTGGATATCCCTCAGAAGATTCATTCTAAGACAGCGGCCAGATTGTAGTTATTACTGCTGGATATCCCTCAGAAGATACATTCTAAGATAGCGGCCAGAATGTAGTTATTACTGCTGGATATCCCTCAGAAGATTCATTCTAAGATAGCGGCCAGATTGTAGTTATTACTGCTGGATATCCCTGAGAAGATACATTCTAAGATAGCGGCCAGAGTGTAGTTATTTCTGCTGGATATCCCTCAGAAGATACATTGTAAGATAGCGTCCAGAGTGTGGTTATTACTGTTGGATATCCCTCAGAAGACACCCTCTAAGATAGCGGCAAGAGTGTAGTTATTACTGTTGGATATCCCTCAGAAGACACCATCTAAGATAGCGGCCAGAGTGTGGTTATTACTGTTGGATATCCCTCAGAAGATACATTCTAAGATAGCGGCCAGAGTGTGGTTATTACTGTTGGATATCCCTCAGAAGACACCCTCTAAGATAGCGGCAAGAGTGTAGTTATTACTGTTGGATATCCCTCAGAAGACACCATCTAAGATAGCGGCCAGAGTGTGGTTATTACTGTTGGATATCCCTCAGAAGACACCCTCTAAGATAGCGGCAAGAGTGTAGTTATTACTGTTGGATATCCCTCAGAAGACACCATCTAAGATAGCGGCCAGAGTGTGGTTATTACTGTTGGATATCCCTCAGAAGACACCCTTTAAGATAGCGGCCAGAGTGTGGTTATTACTGTTGGATATCCCTCAGAAGACACCCTCTAAGATAGCGGCAAGAGTGTAGTTATTACTGTTGGATATCCCTCAGAAGACACCCTCTAAGACAGCGGCAAGAGTGTAGTCATTACTGTTGGATATCCCTCAGAAGACACCCTCTAAGATAGCGGCAAGAGTGTAGTTATTACTGTTGGATATCCCTCAGAAGACACCCTCTAAGACAGCGGCAAGAGTGTAGTCATTACTGTTGGATATCCCTCAGAAGACACCCTCTAAGATAGCGGCCAGAGTGTAGTTATTACTGCTGGATATCCCTCAGAAGATTCATTGTAATATAGCAGCAAGAGTGTAGTTATTACTGCTGGATATCCCTCAGAAGATACATTCTAAGATAGCGGCCAGAGTGTAGTTTTTACTGCTGGATATCCCTCAGAAGATACGTTCTAAGATAGTAGCCAGAGTGTAGTTATTACTGCTGGATATCCCTCAGAAGAGACATTCTAAGATAGCGGCCAGAGTGTAGTTTTACTGCTTAATATCCCTCAGAAGATACATTCTAAGATAGCGGCCAGAGTGTAGTTATTACTGCTGGATATCCCTCAGAAGACACCGCCTAAGATAGCGACCAGAGTGTAGTTATTTCTGCTGGATATCCCTCAGAAGATGCATTCTAAGATAGCGGCCAGAGTGTAGTTAATACTGCTGGATATCCCTCAGAAGACACCCTCTAAGATAGCGGCCAGAGTGTAGTTATTACTGCTGGATATCCCTCAGAAGATACATTCTAAGATAGCGGCCAGAGTGGAGTTATTACTGCTGGATATCCCTCAGAAGATTCGTTCTAAGATAGCCAGAGTGTAGTTATTACTGCTGGATATCCCTCAGAAGAGACATTCTAAGATAGCGGCCAGAGTGTAGTTATTGCTGCTTAATATCCCTCAGAAGATACATTCTAAGATAGCGCCAGAGTGTAGTTATTACTGCTGGATATCCCTAAGAAGATACATTCTAAGATAGCGGCCTGAGTGTAGTTATTACTGATGGATATCCCTCAGAAGATACATTCTAAGATAGCGGCCAGAGTGTAGTTATTACTGCTGGATATCCCTCAGAAGATACATTCTAAGATAGCGGCCAGAGTGTAGTTATTACTGCTGGAAATCCCTCAGAAGATACATTCTAAGATAGCGGCCAGAGTGTAGTTATTACTGCTGGATATCCCTCAGAAGATACATTCTAAGATAGCGGCCAGAGTGTAGTTATTACTGCTGGATATCCCTCAAAAGATTCATTCTAAGACAGCGGCCAGAGTGTAGTTATTATTACTGGATATTTCTCCGAAGATACTTTCTAAGATAGCAGCCAGAGTGTAGTTATTTCTGCTGGACATCCCTCAGAAGATACATTCTAAGATAGCGGCCAGAGTGTAGTTATTACTGCAGGATATCCCTCAGAAGATACATTCTAAGACAGCGGCCAGAGTGTAGTTATTACTGCTGGATATCCCTCAGAAGATACATTCTAAGATAGCGGCCAGAGTGTAGTTATTACTTCTGGATATCCCTCAGAAGATACATTCTAAGATAGCGGCCAGAGTGTAGTTATTTCTGCTGGATATCCCTCAGAAGATACATTCTAAGATAGCGGCCAGAGTGTAGTTATTACTGCTGGATATCCCTCAGAAGATACATTGTAAGATAGCGGCCAGAGTGTAGTTATTACTGCTGGATATCCCTCAGAAGATACATTCTAAGATAGCTGCCAGAGTGTAGTTATTTCTGCTGGATATCCCTCAGAAGATACATTCTAAGATAGCTGCCAGAGTGTAGTTATTTCTGCTGGATATCCCTCAGAAGATACATTCTAAGATAGCGGCCAGAGTGTAGTTATTACTGCTGGATATCCCTCAGAAGATACATTCTAAGATAGCGGCCAGAGTGTAGTTATTTCTGCTGGATATCCCTCAGAAGATACATTCTAAGATAGCGGCCAGAGTGTAGTTATTACTGCTGGATATCCCTCAGAAGATACATTGTAAGATAGCGGCCAGAGTGTAGTTATTACTGCTGGATATCCCTCAGAAGATACATTCTAAGATAGCTGCCAGAGTGTAGTTATTTCTGCTGGATATCCCTCAGAAGATACATTCTAAGATAGCTGCCAGAGTGTAGTTATTTCTGCTGGATATCCCTCAGAAGATACATTCTAAGATAGCGGCCAGAGTGTAGTTATTACTGCTGGATATCCCTCAGAAGATACATTCTAAGATAGCTGCCAGAGTGTAGTTATTTCTGCTGGATGTCCCTCAGAAGATACATTCTAAGATAGCGGCCACAGTGTAGTTATTACTGCTGGATATCCCTCAGAAGATACATTCTAAGATAGTAGCCAGAGTGTAGTTATTACTGCTGGATATCCCTCAGAAGATACATTCTAAGATAGCGGCCAGAGTGTAGTTATTACTGCTGGATATCCCTCAGAAGATACATTCTAAGATAGCGGCCAGAGTGTAGTTATTACTGCTGGATATCCCTCAGAAGATACGTTCTAAGATAGTAGCCAGAGTGTAGTTATTACTTCTGGATATCCCTGAGAAGATACATTCTAAGATAGCGGCCAGAGTGTAGTTATTACTGCTGGATATCCCTCAGAAGATACATTCTAAGATAGCGGCCAGAGTGTAGTTATTACTGCTGGATATCCCTCAGAAGATACATTCTAAGATAGCGGCCAGAGTGTAGTTATTAATACTGGATATCCCTCAGAAGATACATTCTAAGATAGCTGCCAGAGTGTAGTTATTTCTGCTGGATATCCCTCAGAAGATACATTCTAAGATAGTAGCCAGAGTGTAGTTATTACTGCTGGATATCCCTCAGAAGATACATTCTAAGATAGCGGCCAGAGTGTAGTTATTACTGCAGGATATCCTTCAGAAGATACATTCTAAGATAGCGGCCAGAGTGTAGTTATTTCTGCTGGATATCCCTCAGAAGATACATTCTAAGATAGCGGCCATAGTGTAGTTATTACTGCTGGATATCCCTGAGAAGATACATTCTAAGATAGCGGCCAAAGTGTAGTTATTACTGCTGGATATCCCTCAGAAGATACATTCTAAGATAGCGGCCAGAGTGTAGTTATTACTGCTGGATATCCCTCAGAAGATTCATTCTAAGACAGCGGCCAGAGTGTAGTTATTACTGCTGGATATCCCTCAGAAGATACATTCTAAGATAGCGGCCAGAATGTAGTTATTACTGCTGGATATCCCTCAGAAGATTCATTCTAAGATAGCGGCCAGAGTGTAGTTATTACTGCTGGATATCCCTCAGAAGATACATTGTAAGATAGCGGCCAGAGTGTAGTTATTACTGCTGGATATCCCTCAGAAGATACATTCTAAGATAGCGGCCAGAGTGTAGTTATTAATACTGGATATCCCTCAGAAGATACATTCTAAGATAGCTGCCAGAGTGAAGTTATTTCTGCTGGATATCCCTCAGAAGATACATTCTAAGATAGTAGCCAGAGTGTAGTTATTACTGCTGGATATCCCTCAGAAGATACATTCTAAGATAGCGGCCAGAGTGTAGTTATTACTGCTGGATATCCCTCAGAAGATACATTCTAAGATAGCGGCCAGAGTGTAGTTATTACTGCTGGATATCCCTCAGAAGATACGTTCTAAGATAGTAGCCAGAGTGTAGTTATTACTTCTGGATATCCCTCAGAAGATACATTCTAAGATAGCGGCCAGAGTGTAGTTATTACTGCTGGTTATCCCTGAGAAGATACATTCTAAGATAGCGGCCAGAGTGTAGTTATTACTGCTGGATATCCCTCAGAAGATACATTCTAAAATAGCGGCCAGAGTGTAGTTATTACTGCTGGATATCCCTCAGAAGATTCATTCTAAGACAGCGGCCAGAGTGTAGTTATTACTGCTGGATATCCCTCAGAAGATACATTCTAAGATAGCCGCCAGAGTGTAGTTATTACTGCTGGATATCCCTCAGAAGATTCGTTCTAAGATAGCGGCCAGAGTGTAGTTATTAATACTGGATATCCCTCAGAAGATACATTCTAAGATAGCGGCCAGAGTGTAGTTATTACTGCTGGATATCCCTCAGAAGATACATTCTAAGATAGCGGCCAGAGTGTAGTTATTACTGCTGGGTATCCCTCAGAAGATACATTCTAAGATAGCGGCCAGAGTGTAGTTATTACTGCTGGATATCCCTCAGAAGATACATTCTAAGATAGCGGCCAGAGTGTAGTTATTACTGCTGGATATCCTTCAGAAGATACATTCTAAGATAGCGGCCAGAGTGTAGTTATTACTGCTGGATATCCCTCTGAAGATACATTCTAAGATAGCGGCCAGAGTGTAGTTATTACTGCTGGATATCCCTCAGAAGATACATTCTAAGATAGCGGCCAGAGTGTAGTTATTACTGCTGGATATCCCTCAGAAGATACATTCTAAGATAGCGGCCAGAGTGTAGTTATTACTGCTGGATATCCCTCAGAAGATATATTCTAAGATAGCGGCCAGAGTGTAGTTATTACTGCTGGATATCCCTCAGAAGATACATTCTAAGGTAGTGGCCAGAGTGTAGTTATCACTGCTGGATATCCCTCAGAAGATACATTCTAAGATTGCGGCCAGAGTGTAGTTATTACTGCTGGATATCCCTCAGAAGATACATTCTAAGATAGCGGCCAGAGTGTAGTTATCACTGCTGGATATCCCTCAGAAGATACATTCTAAGATTGCGGCCAGAGTGTAGTTATCACTGCTGGATATCCCTCAGAAGATACATTCTAAGATTGCGGCCAGAGTGTAGTTATCACTGCTGGATATCCCTCAGAAGATACATTCTAAGGTAGCGGCCAGAGTGTAGTTATCACTGCTGGATATCCCTCAGAAGATACATTCTAAGATTGCGGCCAGAGTGTAGTTATTACTGCTGGATATCCCTCAGAAGATACATTCTAAGATAGCGGCCAGAGTGTAGTTATCACTGCTGGATATCACTCAGAAGATACATTCTAAGATAGCGGCCAGAGTGTAGTTATTACTGCTGGATATCCCTCAGAAGATACATTCTAAGATAGCGGCCAGAGTTGTCATTCTTTCTTCAAGTTTTAGTTTTTGTTTTGGCTCATAACACGAGAAGGTCACAGCCGATCAGCTTCGAGTTTCG
Organism: Cherax quadricarinatus; assembly: GCF_038502225.1. Lineage (NCBI taxonomy): Eukaryota > Metazoa > Arthropoda > Malacostraca > Decapoda > Parastacidae > Cherax > Cherax quadricarinatus. The sequence continues at coordinate 213,244 of NW_027195239.1, forward strand.
TACGGTAGTTTACATTTTTTAGGCCACGATTCTAGAAGGAACAATTAGCATGTACTGGAGCCTGATTACCATACTTACTGAACCCGTTTCCAGCATCCTCTAGAGTGGCTGTGATGCATCAGCCTCGGCATCACACAACTTGCCTCTTAATTCGACAATGGCGGTGTGCTTCTCCGTAAAAGGTATTGGGATCTGTACGTCCAAATTCGCCATTTTTATTAAAGAACTTAGGATATTAGAGACCAGGTCATAACTTGTGAATGTTTCTGACGACTCACTTCAAATCAGCGCTAATATTTGCATTACAAACCTATGCCGAACTCTGAACTATTGTTTTCGCTAGAGTTAGCAACACAAGGAGACTTCTCTCGGGTCACACAAAGACGTATATACATTCACAAAGATTTGCTAAAGCCGTAGGGGTTGTAGAACGCCTAGGGAATGCAAGATGGGCAAGAATCTTCCCTGTAAGTGAAGTCAAGCCAGAAGTGTTGTCAAGTATATGTGAGGGAGATAAAGTCAGCGGGAAGAGAAGATTTAGTATTCATGGTGTGCGGCGGGCAGCACCCTCGGTCACTGCTGTAATACCATACTAGTATGCCAGCAATGACTTCCTTCAGATGTACGCTATTTTTTTTAATAGGAGAACAGGTGGAAATATATGCTGCCCATAGCAGCCCACAGTTCCCATACCCTGTGGGGGGAGGGGAGTGCACAGGGCAACTCTTGCAATAATGGGAGGCTGACTCCTGTGATAACAAGAGGCTGACTCATGTGTTAACGGGAGGCTGACTATTGTGATAACAGAGGCTGACTCTTGTGATAACGGGAGGTTATTCTAAGATAGCGGCCAGAGTGTAGTTATTACTGCTGGATATCCCTCAGAAGATACATTCTAAGATAGCGGCCAGAGTGTAGTTATTACTGCTGGATATCCCTCAGAAGATACATTCTAAGATTGCGGCCAGAGTTTAGTTATTACTGCTGGATATCCCTCAGAAGATACATTCTAAGATAGCGGCCAGAGTGTAGTTATTACTGCTGGATATCCCTCAGAAGATTCATTCTAAGATAGCGGCCAGAGTGTAGTTATTACTGCTGGAAATCCTTAAGAAGATACATTCTAAGATAGCGGCCAGAGTGTAGTTATTACTGCTGGATATCCCTCAGAAGATTCATTCTAAGATAGCGGCCAGAGTGTAGTTATTACTGCTGGAAATCCTTAAGAAGATACATTCTAAGATAGCAGCAAGAGTGTAGTTATTACTGTTGGATATCCCTCAGAAGATACATTCTAAGATAGCAGCCAGAGTGTAGTTATTACTGCTGGATATCGCTCAGAAGATACATTCTAAGATAGCGGCCAGAGTGTAGTTATTACTGCTGGATATCCCTTAGAAGATACATTCTAAGATAGCGGCCAGAGTGTAGTTATTACTGCTGGACATCCCTCAGAAGATACATTCTAAGATAGCGGCCAGAATGTATTTATTACTGCTGGATATCCCTCAGAAGATACATTCTAAAATAGCGGCCAGAGTGTAGTTATTACTGCTGGATATCCCTCAGAAAATACATTCTAAGATAGCGACCAGAGTGTAGTTATTACTGCTGGATATCCCTCAGAAAATACATTCTAAGATAGCGACCAGAGTGTAGTTATTACTGCTGGATATCCCTCAGAAGATACATTTTAAGATAGCGGCCAGAGTGTAGTTATTACTGTTGGATGTCCCTCAGAAGATACATTCTAAGATTGCGGCCAGAGTTGTCATTGTTTCTTCAAGTTTTAGTTTTAATTTTGGTTCATAACACGAGAAGGTCACAGCCGATCAGCTTCGAGTTTCGTACGGTAGTTTGCATTTTTTAGGCCACGATTCTAGAAGGAACAATTAGCATGTACAGGAGCCTGATTACCATACTTACTGAACCCGTTTCCAGCATCCTCTAGAGTGGCTGTGATGCATCAGCCTCGGCATCACACAACTTGCCTCTTAATTCGACAATGGCGGTGTGCTTCTCCGTAAAAGGTATTGGGATCTGTACGTCCAAATTCGCCATTTTTATTTAAGAACTTAGGATATTAGAGACGAGGTCATAACTTGTGAATGTTTCTGACGACTCACTTCAAATCACCGCTAATATTTGCATTACAAACCTATGCCGAACTCTGAACTATTGTTTTCGCTAGAGTTAGCAACACAAGGAGACTTCTCTCGGGTCACACAAAGACGTATATACATTCACAAAGATTTGCTAAAGCCGTAGGGGTTGTAGAACGCCTAGGGAATGCAAGATGGGCAAGAATCTTCCCTGTAAGTGAAGTCAAGCCAGAAGTGTTGTCAAGTATATGTGAGGGAGATAAAGTCAGCGGAAAGAGAAGATTTAGTATTCATGGTGTGCGGCGGGCAGCACCCTCGGTCACTGCTGCAATACCATACTAGTATGCCAGCAATGACTTCCTTCAGATGTACGCTATTTTTTTTAATAGGAGAACAGGTGGAAATATATGATGCCCATAGCAGCCCACAGTTCCCATACCCAGTGGGGGGAGGGGAGTGCACAGGGCAACTCTTGCAATAATGGGAGGCTGACTCATGTGATAACGGGAGGCTGACTCATGTGTTAACGGGAGGCTGACTATTGTGATAACAGAGGCTGACTCTTGTGATAACGGGAGGTGTACTCCTGAGACAAAGGGAGGCTGACTCCTGTGATAACGGGAGGCTGAGTCTTGTGATAACGGGAGGCTGACTCTTGTGATAACGGGAGGCTGACACATGTGATAACGGGAGGCTGACTCCTGAGATGAAGGAAGGCCTACTCCGGTGATAACGGGAGGCTGACTCTTGTGATAACGGAAGGCTGACTTTTGTGATAACAGGAGGCTGACACATGTGATAACGAGAGGCTGACTCTTGTGATAATGGGAGGCTGCCCCCTATGATAACGGGAGGCTGACTCCTGAGATGACGGGAGGTCGACTTATATGATAACGCGAGGCTGACTCTTGTAATAACGGGAGGCTGACACCTGTGATAACGAGAGGCTTACTCCTGTGATAACAGGAGGCTGACTCCTGTGACAACGGGAGACTGACTCTTGTGATAATGGGAGGCTGCCCCCTATGATAACGGGAGGCTGACTATTGCGATAACGGAAGGCTGACTCCTGTGATAACAGGAGGCTGACACATGTGATAACGAGAGGCTGACTCTTGTGATAATGGGAGGCTGCCCCCTATGATAACGGGAGGCTGACTATTGCGATAACGGAAGGCTGACTCCTGTGATAAAGGGAGGCTTACTCCTTTGATAACGGGAGGCTGACTCCTGTGATAACGGGAGCCTGACTCCTGAGATGAGGGGAGGCTGACTCCTGTGATAACGGGAGGCTGACTCTTGTGATAACGGGAGGCTGACACATGTGATAATGGGAGGCTGACTCCTGTGATAACGGGAGGCTGACTCCTGTGATAACGAGAGGCTGACTCTTGTGATAATGGGAGGCTGCCCCCTATGATAACGGGAGGCTGACTATTGCGATAACGGAAGGCTGACTCCTGTGATAAAGGGAGGCTTACTCCTTTGATAACGGGAGGCTGACTCCTGTGATAACGGGAGCCTGACTCCTGAGATGAGGGGAGGCTGACTCCTGTGATAACGGGAGGCTGACTCTTGTGATAACGGAAGGCTGACTCTTGTGATAACAGGAGGCTGACACATGTGATAACGAGAGGCTGACTCTTGTGATAATGGGAGGCTGCCCTCTATGATAACGGGAGGCTAACTATTGCGATAACGGAAGGCTGACTCCTGTGATAAAGGGAGGCTTACTCCTTTGATAACGGGAGGCTGACTCCTGTGATAACGGGAGCCTGACTCCTGAGATGAGGGGAGGCTGACTCCTGTGATAACGGGAGGCTGACTCTTGTGATAACGGGAGGCTGACACATGTGATAATGGGAGGCTGACTCCTGTGATAACGGGAGGCTGACTCCTGTGATAACGGGAGGTTGACTCTTGTCGTAACGGGAGGTTGACTCTTGTGATAACGGGAGGCTGACACCTGTGATAACGGGATGCTGACTCCTGAGATGACGGGAGGCTGACTCATGTGATAACAGGAGGCTGAATTCTGTGATAACGGGTGGCTGACACCTGTGATAAAGAGAGGCTTACTCATGTGATAACGGGAGGCTGACTCCTGAGATGATGGGAAGATGACTCCTGTGATAATGGAAGGCTGACTCATGTGATAACAGGAGGCTGACTCCTGTGATAACGGGAAGCTGACTCTTGTGATAACGGGAGACTGACTTCTTTGATAACGGGAGGCTGACTCCTGTGATAATGGGAGGCTGATTCCTGTGAAAAAGAGAAGCTGACTGCTGTGATAACAGGAGGCTGACTCCTGTGATAACGAGAGGCTGACTCCTGTGATAATGGGAGGCTGGTTCTTGTGACAAAGAGAGGCTGACACATGTGATAACGGGAGGCTGACTCTTGTGATAACGGGAGGCTGACACCTGTGATAACGGGAGGCTGACTCCTGATATGACGGGAGGCTGACACCTGTGGTAACGGGAGGCTGACTCTTGTGACAACGGGAGGCTGACACGTGCGATAATGGGAGGCTGACTCCTGAGATGACGGGAGGCTGACACCTGTGATAACGGAAGGCTGACTCTTGTGATAATGGGAGGCTGACTCTTGTGATAACGGGAGGCTGACTTCTATGATAACGGGAGGCTGACTCTTATGATAATGGCAGGCTGACTCCTGAGATGATGGGAGGCTGACTCCTGTGATAACGGGATGCTGACTCCTGTGACAAGGAGAGGCTAATTCTTGTCATAACGGGAGGCTGACTCCTGTGATAACGGTAGGTTGACTCTTGTGATGACGAGAGGCTGACTCCTGTAATAACTGGAGACTGACTCTTGTGATAACGGGAGGCTGACTCCTTTGATAACAGGAGGCTGACTCATATGATAAAGGGAGGCTGACTCCTGTGATAAACGGAGGCTGACTCCTGTGATAACGGGGGGCTCACTCATGTGATAACGGGAAGATGACTCCTGTGATAACGGGAGGCTGACTCTTGTGATAACGGGAAGCTGACTCCTGTGAAAACGGGAGGCTGACTCCTGTGATAACGGGAGCTTGACACTTGTGATAACGGGAGGCCGACTCCTGTAATAACAGGAGACTGACTCTTGTGACAACGGTAGGCTGATACCTGTGATAATGGGAGGCTGACTCTTGCGATAACTGGAGGCTGACTCCTGTGATAACGGGAGGCTGACTCATGTGATAACGGGAGGCTGACTGCTGTGGTAAAAGGAGGCTGACTCCTGTGATAACGGGAGGCTGACTCGTGTGATAACAGGAGGCTGACTCATGTGATAACGGGAAGCTGACTCCTGTGATAACGGAAGGCTGACTCCTGTGATAACGGGAGGCTGGCTCCTGTGATAATGGGAGGCTGACACATGTGATAACAGGAGGCTGACTCTTGTGATAACGGGAGGCTGACTCTTGTGATAACGTGAGGCTGACACATGTGATAACAGGAGGCTGACTCTTGTGATAACGGGAGGCTGACACCTGTGATAACGGGAGGCTTACTCCTGTGATAACGGAAGGCTGACTCCTGAGATGATGGGAGGCTGACTCCTGTGATAACGGGAGTCTTACTCTTGCGATAATGGGTGGATGACTCCTGTGATAACGTGAGGCTGACTCATGTGATAACGGGAGGCTAACTTCTGTGATAACGGGAATCTGACTCTTGCAATAATGGGAGGCTGACTTCTTTGATAACGGAAGGCTGACTCTTGCGATAATGGAAGGCTGTCTCCTGTGATAATGGGAAGCTGACTCTTGTCATAACAGAAGGCTGACTCCTTTGATAACACGAGGCTGACACCTGTGATAACGAAAGCCTGACGCCTGAGATGACGGGAGGCTGACTCCTCTGATAAAGGGAAGCTCAGTCTTGTGATAACGGGAGGCTGACTCATTTGATAACAGAATTCTGACTCCTGTGAAAACGGGAGGCTGAATCCTGTGATAACGAGAGGACGACGCCTGAGATGACAGGAGGCTTACTCGTGTGATAACTGAGGCTGACTCTTGTGATAACGAGAGGCTTACTTCTGTGATAACGGAAGGCTGGCTTTTGCGATAACGAGAGGCTGGCTTTCGCAATAACGAGAGGCTGAATCCTTTGATAACTGGAAGCTGACTCCTGTGATAACGGGTGGCTGACTCCTGTGAAAACGGGAGGCAAACTCCTGTGATAAAGGGAGGCTGACTCTTGTGATAACAGAAGGCTGGCTCCTGAGATGATGGGAGACTGTCTACTGCGATATTGGGAGGTTGACTCTTGTGATAATGGGAGGCTGACTCAAGTGATAACGGGAGGCTGACTCCTGTGATAATATGAGGCTGACTTTTGTGATAATGGGAGGCTGACTCCTGTGATAACGGGAGGCTGACTCCTGTGTTAACGGGAGGCTGATCCTGTGTTAATGGGAGGCAGACTCCTATGATAACTGGAGGCTGATTCCTGTGATAAAGGGAGGCAGACTCTTGTGGTAACAAGAGGTTGACACATGTGATAACGAGAGGCTGACTCCTGAGATGACGGGAGGTTGACACCAGTGATAATGGGAGGCTGACTCCTCAGATGAGTTGAGGCTGACTCCTGTGATAACAGGAGGCTGACTCCTATCATAACGAGAAGCTGACTCTTGTTATAACTGGAGGCTGACACATGCGATAATGGTAGGAAGTCTCCTGTGTTAACGGGAGGCTGACACGTGTGATAACGGGAGGCTGACTTCTGTGATAACGGGAGGCTGGCTTTTGCGATAACAAGAGGCTGAATCCTGTGATAACCGGAAGCTAACTCCTGTAATAACGGGAGGATTACTCCTGTGATAACGTGAGGCTGACTCCTGTGATAATGGGAGGCAGACTCCTGTGATAAGGAGAGGCTGAATCTTGTTATAACGGGAGGCTGGCTCCTGAGATGATGGGAGGCTGTCTACTGCGATAATGGGAGGTTGAATCTTGTGATAATGGGAGGCTGACTCAAGTGATAACGGGAGGCTGACGCTTTCTATAACGGTAGGCTGACTCCTTGGATAACGGGAGGCCGACTCCTGTGAAAACGGGAGGCTGACTCATGTGATAACGGGAGTCTGGCTTTTGTGATAACTGGAGGCTGACTCCTGTGATAATGGGAGGCTTACTCCTTTGATAACGGGAGGCTGACTCCTGTGTTAACGGGAGGATGACTCCTATGATAACGGGAGGCTGATTCCTGTGATAATGGGGGCTGACTCCTCTGATAACGGGAAGCTGACTCTTGTGATAACGGGAGGCTGACTCCTTTGATAACAGAAGGCTGACTCCTGTCATAACGGGAGGCTGAATCCTGTGATAACGGGAGGACGACGCCTTAGATGACAGGAGGCTGACTCGTGTGATAACGGAGGCTGACTCTTGTGATAGCGAGAGGCTTACTTCTGTGATAACCGGAGGCTGGCTTTTGCGATAACGAGAGGCTGAATCCTTTGATAACCGGAAGCTTACTCTTGTGATAACGGGAGGATTACTCCTGTGATAACGGGAGGCTGACTCCTGTGGTAACGGGAGGCAAACTCCTGTGATAAGGGGAAGCTGACTCTTGTGATAACAGGTGGCTGGCTCCTGAGATGATAGGAGGCTGTCTACTGCGATAATGGGAGGTTGACTCTTGTGATAATGGGAGGCTGACTCAAGTGATAACGGGAGGCTGACTCTTGCTATAACGGTAGGCTGACTCCTTGGATAACGGGAGAGAGACTCTTGCGATAACGGGACGCTGACTCCTGTGATAACGGGAGGCTGACTCATGTGATAACGGGAGGCTGACTTTTGTGATAACGGGAGACTGACTCCTCTGATAACGGGAGGCTGAATCCTGTGATAACGGGAAGCTGACTCTTGTGATAACGGGAGGCTGACTCCTTTGATAACGGGAGCCTGACTCCTGTGTTGACGGGAGGCTGACTCCTATGATAACGGGAGGCTGATTCCTGTGATAAAGGGAGGCTGATTCTTGTGGTGACAAGAGGCTGACACATGTGATAACGGGAGGCTGACTCCTGAGATGACGGGAGGCTGACACCTGTGATAATGGGAGGCTGACTCCTGAGATGAGTGGAGGCTGACTCCTGTGATAACAAGAGGCTGACTCCTATGATAACGAGAGGCTGACTCTTGTTATAACGGGAGGCTGACCCATGTGAGAATGGGAGGTAGACTCCTGTGTTAACGGGAGGCTGAGACGTGTGATAACGGGAGGCTGACTCTTGTGATAATGATAGGCTGACACCTGTGATAACGGGAGGCTGAGTCCTGTGATAACGGGAGGCTGACTCCTGTGATAACGGAAGGCTGACTCATATGATAAAGGGAGGTTCACTTCTGTGATAACGGGAGGCTGACTCGTGTGATAACAGGAGGCTGATTCTTGCGATAACGGTAGGCTGACTCCTGTGATAATGGGAGGCTGACTTTTGCGATAATGGGAGGCTGACTCCTGTAATAACGGGAGGTTGACTCATGTGATAACCGGGAGCTGACTCCTGTGATAACGGAAGGCTGACTCCTGTGATAAAGGGAGGCTGACTCTTGTGATAAAGGGAGGCTGACACATCTGATAACAGGAGGCTGACTCTTGTGATAACGGAAGGCTGATACCTGTGATAACGGGAGGCTGACTCCTGAGAAGACGTTAGGCTGACTTCTGTGATAACGGGAATCTGACTCCTGTGACAACGGGAGGCTGACGCATGTGATAACGGCAGGCAGACTCCTGAGATGACGTGAGGCTGACTCCTGTGATAACGGGAGGCTCTTTTTGTGATAAAGGGAGGCTGACACATGTGATAACGTTAGGCTGACTCTTGTGATAACGGTAGGCTGACACCTGTGATAACGGGAGGCTGACTCCTGAGATGACGGGAGGCTGACTCATGTGATATAGTGAGGCTGATTCCTGTGATAAAGGGAGGCAGACTCTTGTGGTAACAAGAGGTTGACACATGTGATAACGAGAGGCTGACTCCTGAGATGACGGGAGGTTGACACCAGTGATAATGGGAGGCTGACTCCTCAGATGAGTTGAGGCTGACTCCTGTGATAACAGGAGGCTGACTCCTATCATAACGAGAAGCTGACTCTTGTTATAACTGGAGGCTGACACATGCGATAATGGTAGGAAGTCTCCTGTGTTAACGGGAGGCTGACACGTGTGATAACGGGAGGCTGACTTCTGTGATAACGGGAGGCTGGCTTTTGCGATAACAAGAGGCTGAATCCTGTGATAACCGGAAGCTAACTCCTGTAATAACGGGAGGATTACTCCTGTGATAACGTGAGGCTGACTCCTGTGATAATGGGAGGCAGACTCCTGTGATAAGGAGAGGCTGAATCTTGTTATAACGGGAGGCTGGCTCCTGAGATGATGGGAGGCTGTCTACTGCGATAATGGGAGGTTGAATCATGAGATGACGGGAGGCTGACTCCTGTGATAACGGGAGGCTGGCTTTCTCTTGCGATAACGGGAGGCTGACTCATGTGATAACGGGAGGCTGACTTCTGTGATAACGGGAGGTTGACTCTTGCCATAACGGGAGGCTGACTCCTTTGATAACGGGAGATGACTCTTGGGTTAACAGGAGTCTGACTGCTTTGATAACGGGAGGCTGACTCCTGTGATAATGGGGGCTGACTCCTCTGATAACGGGAGGCTGACTCTTGTGACAACGTGAGGCTGATTTTTCTGATAACGGTAGGCTGACTCCTGTGATAACGGGAGGCTGATTCCTGTGAAAACGGGAGGCTGGCGCCTGAGATGACGGGAGGCTGACTCCTGTGATAACTGGAGGATGACCCTTGCGATAACGGGAGGCTGACTTCTTTGATAACGGGAGGCTGACTCTTGCGATAATGGGAGGCTGTCTCCTGTGATAATGGGAAGCTGACTCTTGTCATAACAGAAGGCTGACTCCTTTGTTAACACGAGGCTGAGACCTGTGATAACGAAAGCCTAACGCCTGAGATGACGGTAGGCTGACTCATGTGATAACGGGAGGCTGACTCTTGTGATAATCGGAGGCTGACTTCTGTGATAACGGGAGGCTGGCTCTTGCGATAACAGGAGACTGACTTCTGTGACAACGGAAACGGGGTGACTCTTGTGATAACGGGAGGCTGACTCCTTTGATAACGAGAGGCTGACTCCTGTGATGACGGGAGGCTGACTCCTGTGATAACGGGAGGGAGACTCGGGTGATAACGGGAGGCTGACTCGTGTGATAAGGGAAGGCTGACTCTAGTGATAACGGGAAGCTGACTCCTCTTATATTGGGAGGCTGACTCTTGTCATACCGGGAGGCTGACATCCGTGATAACGAGAGGCTTAGTCCTGAGATAACGGGAGGCTGCCTCCTGAGATGACGGTAGGCTGACTCCTGTGATAACGGGAGGCTGAGTCTTGCGATAATGGGAGGCTGACTATTGTGATAACGGGAGAGTGACACATGTGATAACGGGGAGCTGACTCCTGTGATAACGGAAGGCTGACTCCTGTGATAAAGGGAGGCTGACTCTTGTGATAAAGGGAGGCTGACACATCTGATAACAGGAGGCTGACTCTTGTGATAACGGAAGGCTGATACCTGTGATAACGGGAGGCTGACTCCTGAGAAGACGTTAGGCTGACTTCTGTGATAACGGGAATCTGACTCCTGTGATAACGGGAGGCTGACTCCTGTGACAACGGGAGGCTGACGCATGTGATAACGGCAGGCAGACTCCTGAGATGACGTGAGGCTGACTCCTGTGATAACGGGAGGCTCTTTTTGTGATAAAGGGAGGCTGACACATGTGATAACGTTAGGCTGACTCTTGTGATAACGGTAGGCTGACACCTGTGATAACGGGAGGCTGACTCCTGAGATGACGGGAGGCTGACTCATGTGATATAGTGAGGCTGAGTCCTGTGATAACGGGAGGCTGACTCTTGAGATAACGGAAGGCTGACACATGTGATAACTAGAGGCTTACTCCTGTGATAACGGGAGGCTGACTCATGAGATGACGGGAGGCTGACTCCTGTGATAACGGGAGGCTGGCTCTTGCGATAACGTGAGGCTGACTCATGTGATAACGGGAGGCTGACTTCTGTGATAACGGGAGGTTGACTCTTGCCATAACGGGAGGCTGACTCCTGTGATAACGGGAAGATGACTCTTGGGGTAACAGGAGTCTGACTGCTTTGATAACGGGAGGCTGACTCCTGTGATAATGGGAGGCTGACTCCTCTGATAACGGGAGGCTGACTCGTGTGACAACGTGAGGCTGATTTTTCTTATAACGGTAGGCTGACACCTGTGATAACGGGAGTCTGATTCCTGTGAAAACGGGAGGCTGGCGCCTGAGATGACGGGAGGCTGACTCCTGTGATAACTGGAGGATGACCCTTGCGATAACGGGAGGCTGACTTCTTTGATAACGGGAGGCTGACTCTTGCGATAATGGGAGGCTGTCTCCTGTGATAATGGGAAGCTGACTCTTGTCATAACAGAAGGCTGACTCCTTTGTTAACACGAGGCTGAGACCTGTGATAACGAAAGCCTAACGCCTGAGATGACGGTAGGCTGACTCTTGTGATAATCGGAGGCTGACTTCTGTGATAACGGGAGGCTGGCTCTTGCGATAACAGGAGGCTGACTTCTGTGACAACGGAAAGGTGACTCTTGTGATAATGGGAGGCTGACTCCTTTGATAACGAGAGGCTTAGTCCTGTGATGACGGGAGGCTGACTCTTGTGATGAATGGAGGGAGACTCGGGTGATAACGGGAGGCTGACTCGTGTCATAAGGGAAGGCTGACTCTAGTGATAACGGGAAGCTGACTCCTCTTATATTGGGAGGCTGACTCTTGTCATACCGGGAGGCTGACATCCGTGATAACGAGAGGCTTAGTCCTGAGATAACGGGAGGCTGCCTCCTGAGATGACGGTAGGCTGACTCCTGTGATAACGGGAGGCTGAGTCTTGCGATAATGGGAGGCTGACTATTGTGATAACGGGAGAGTGACACATGTGATAACGGGAGGCTGACTCCAATGATAACGGGAGGCTGATGCCTAAGACGATAGGAGGCTGACTCCTGTGATAATGGGAGGATTAGTCTTTCGATAATGGGATGCTGACTTCTGTGATAATGGGAGGCTGATTCTTGCGATAATGGGAGCTGACTCCTCTGATAACGGGAAGCTGACTCTTGTGATAACGGGAGGCTGACCCATGTGAGAATGGGAGGTAGACTCCTGTGTTAACGGGAGGCTGAGACGTGTGATAACGGGAGGCTGACTCTTGTGATAATGATAGGCTGACACCTGTGATAACGGGAGGCTGAGTCCTGTGATAACGGGAGGCTGACTCCTGTGATAACGGGAGGCTGACTCATATGATAAAGGGAGGCTCACTTCTGTGATAACGGGAGGCTGACTCGTGTGATAACAGGAGGCTGATTCTTGCGATAACGGTAGGCTGACTCCTGTGATAATGGGAGGCTGACTTTTGCGATAATGGGAGGCTGACTCCTGTAATAACGGAGGTTGACTCATGTGATAACGGGGAGCTGACTCCTGTGATAACGGAAGGCTGACTCCTGTGATAAAGGGAGGCTGACTCTTGTGATAAAGGGAGGCTGACACATCTGATAACAGGAGGCTGACTCTTGTGATAACGGAAGGCTGATACCTGTGATAACGGGAGGCTGACTCCTGAGAAGACGTTAGGCTGACTTCTGTGATAACGGGAATCTGACTCCTGTGATAACGGGAGGCTGACTCCTGTGACAACGGGAGGCTGACGCATGTGATAACGGCAGGCAGACTCCTGAGATGACATCAGGCTGACTCCTGTGATAACGGGAGGCTCTTTTTGTGATAAAGGGAGGCTGACACATGTGATAACGTTAGGCTGACTCTTGTGATAACGGGAGGCTGACACCTGTGATAACGGGAGGCTGACTCCTGAGATGACGGGAGGCTGACTCATGTGATATAGTGAGGCTGAGTCCTGTGATAACGGGAGGCTGACTCTTGAGATAACGGAAGGCTGACACATGTGATAACTAGAGGCTTACTCCTGTGATAACGGGAGGCTGACTCATGAGATGACGGGAGGCTGACTCCTGTGATAACGGGAGGCTGGCTCTTGCGATAACGTGAGGCTGACTCATGTGATAACGGGAGGCTGACTTCTGTGATAACGGGAGGTTGACTCTTGCCATAACGGGAGGCTGACTCCTGTGATAACGGGAAGATGACTCTTGGGGTAACAGGAGTCTGACTGCTTTGATAACGGGAGGCTGACTCCTGTGATAATGGGAGGCTGACTCCTCTGATAACGGGAGGCTGACTCGTGTGACAACGTGAGGCTGATTTTTCTTATAACGGTAGGCTGACACCTGTGATAACGGGAGTCTGATTCCTGTGAAAACGGGAGGCTGGCGCCTGAGATGACGGGAGGCTGACTCCTGTGATAACTGGAGGATGACCCTTGCGATAACGGGAGGCTGACTTCTTTGATAACGGGAGGCTGACTCTTGCGATAATGGGAGGCTGTCTCCTGTGATAATGGGAAGCTGACTCTTGTCATAACAGAAGGCTGACTCCTTTGTTAACACGAGGCTGAGACCTGTGATAACGAAAGCCTAACGCCTGAGATGACGGGAGGCTGACTCGTGTGATAACGGGAGGCTGACTCTTGTGATAATCGGAGGCTGACTTCTGTGATAACGGGAGGCTGGCTCTTGCGATAACAGGAGGCTGACTTCTGTGACAACGGAAAGGTGACTCTTGTGATAATGGGAGGCTGACTCCTTTGATAACGAGAGGCTTAGTCCTGTGATGACGGGAGGCTGACTCTTGTGATGAATGGAGGGAGACTCGGGTGATAACGGGAGGCTGACTCGTGTCATAAGGGAAGGCTGACTCTAGTGATAACGGGAAGCTGACTCCTCTTATATTGGGAGGCTGACTCTTGTCATACCGGGAGGCTGACATCCGTGATAACGAGAGGCTTAGTCCTGAGATAACGGGAGGCTGCCTCCTGAGATGACGGTAGGCTGACTCCTGTGATAACGGGAGGCTGAGTCTTGCGATAATGGGAGGCTGACTATTGTGATAACGGGAGAGTGACACATGTGATAACGGGAGGCTGACTCCAATGATAACGGGAGGCTGATGCCTAAGACGATAGGAGGCTGACTCCTGTGATAATGGGAGGATTAGTCTTTCGATAATGGGATGCTGACTTCTGTGATAATGGGAGGCTGATTCTTGCGATAATGGGAGCTGACTCCTCTGATAACGGGAAGCTGACTCTTGTGATAACGGGAGGCTGACCCATGTGAGAATGGGAGGTAGACTCCTGTGTTAACGGGAGGCTGAGACGTGTGATAACGGGAGGCTGACTCTTGTGATAATGATAGGCTGACACCTGTGATAACGGGAGGCTGAGTCCTGTGATAACGGGAGGCTGACTCCTGTGATAACGGGAGGCTGACTCATATGATAAAGGGAGGCTCACTTCTGTGATAACGGGAGGCTGACTCGTGTGATAACAGGAGGCTGATTCTTGCGATAACGGTAGGCTGACTCCTGTGATAATGGGAGGCTGACTTTTGCGATAATGGGAGGCTGACTCCTGTAATAATGGGAGGTTGACTCATGTGATAACGGGGAGCTGACTCCTGTGATAACGGAAGGCTGACTCCTGTGATAAAGGGAGGCTGACTCTTGTGATAAAGGGAGGCTGACACATCTGATAACAGGAGGCTGACTCTTGTGATAACGGAAGGCTGATACCTGTGATAACGGGAGGCTGACTCCTGAGAAGACGTTAGGCTGACTTCTGTGATAACGGGAATCTGACTCCTGTGATAACGGGAGGCTGACTCCTGTGACAACGGGAGGCTGACGCATGTGATAACGGCAGGCAGACTCCTGAGATGACATCAGGCTGACTCCTGTGATAACGGGAGGCTCTTTTTGTGATAAAGGGAGGCTGACACATGTGATAACGTTAGGCTGACTCTTGTGATAACGGGAGGCTGACACCTGTGATAACGGGAGGCTGACTCCTGAGATGACGGGAGGCTGACTCATGTGATATAGTGAGGCTGAGTCCTGTGATAACGGGAGGCTGACTCTTGAGATAACGGAAGGCTGACACATGTGATAACTAGAGGCTTACTCCTGTGATAACGGGAGGCTGACTCATGAGATGACGGGAGGCTGACTCCTGTGATAACGGGAGGCTGGCTCTTGCGATAACGTGAGGCTGACTCATGTGATAACGGGAGGCTGACTTCTGTGATAACGGGAGGTTGACTCTTGCCATAACGGGAGGCTGACTCCTGTGATAACGGGAAGATGACTCTTGGGGTAACAGGAGTCTGACTGCTTTGATAACGGGAGGCTGACTCCTGTGATAATGGGAGGCTGACTCCTCTGATAACGGGAGGCTGACTCGTGTGACAACGTGAGGCTGATTTTTCTGATAACGGTAGGCTGACACCTGTGATAACGGGAGTCTGATTCCTGTGAAAACGGGAGGCTGGCGCCTGAGATGACGGGAGGCTGACTCCTGTGATAACTGGAGGATGACCCTTGCGATAATGGGAGGCTGACTATTGTGATAACGGGAGAGTGACACATGTGATAACGGGAGGCTGACTCCCATGATAACGGGAGGCTGATGCCTAAGACGATAGGAGGCTGACTCCTGTGATAATGGGAGGATTAGTCTTTCGATAATGGGATGCTGACATCTGTGATAATGGGAGGCAGATTCTTGCGATAATGGGAGCTGACTCCTCTGATAACGGGAAGCTGACTCTTGTGATAACGGGAGGCTGACTCCTTTGATAACAGAAGGCTGACTCCTGTGATAACGGGAGGCTGAATCCTGTGATAACGGGAGGACGACGCCTTAGATGACAGGAGGCTAACTCGTGTGATAATGGAGGCTGACTCTTGTGATAACGTGAGGCTTACTTCTGTGATAACCGGAGGCTGGCTTTTGCGATAACGAGAGGCTGAATCCTTTGATAACCGGAAGCTGACTCTTGTGATAACGGGAGGATTACTCCTGTGATAACGGGAGGCTGACTCCTGTGATAACGGGAGGCAAACTCCTGTGATAAGGGGAAGCTGACTCTTGTGATAACAGGAGGCTGGCTCCTGAGATGATGGGAGGCTGTCTACTGCGATAATGGGAGGTTGACGCTTGTGATAATGGGAGGCTGACTCAAGTGATAACGGGAGGCTGACTCTTGCTATAATGGTAGGCTGACTCCTTGGATAACGGGAGAGTGACTCTTGCGATAACGGGACGCTGACTCCTGTGATAACGGGAGGCTGACTCATGTGATAACGGGAGGCTGACTTTTCTGATAACGGGAGGCTGACTCCTGAGATGACGGGAGGCTGACACCTGTGATAATGGGAGGCTGACTCCTGAGATGAGTGGAGGCTGACTCCTGTGATAGCAGGAGGCTGACTCCTATGATAACGAGAGGCTGACTCTTGTTATAACGGGAGGCTGACACATGCGAGAATGGGAGGAAGACTCCTGTGTTAACGTGAGTCTGACACGTGTGATAACGGGAGGCTGACTTCTGTGTTAACGGGAATCTGACTCTTGTGATAACGGGAGGCTGACTCCTGTGATAACTGGAGGCTGGCACATGTGATAACAGCAGGCTGACTCCTGAAATGACGTGAGGCTGACTCCTGTGATAACGGGAGGCTGTTTTTTGTGATAATGGTAGGCTGACACATATGATAATGGGAGGCTGACTTTTGTGATAACGGGAGGCTGACACCTGTGATAACTTGAGGCTGACTACTGAGATAACGGGAGGCTGACTCGTGATAAAGTGAGGCTGAGTCCTGTGATAACGGGAGTCTTACTGACTCGTGATAAAGTGAGGCTGAGTCCTGTGATAACGGGAGTCTGACTCTTGAGATAACGGGAGGCTGACACCTGTGATGACGAGAGGCTTACTCCTGTGATAACGGGAGTCTGACTCATGAGATGACGGGAGGCTGACTCCTGTGATAACGGGAGGCTGACTCATGTGATAACGGGAGGCTGACTTCTGTGATAACGTGAGGCTGACTCATGTGATAACGGGAGGCTTACTGCTTTGATAACGGGAGGCAGTAATAACACCAGGAGGCAGCTCTGATGAAAACTCACACTCACACGAGCTTTTAAATCTCTGTACAAAATTCAATTTAAACCAGCAAATAATAGAGCCTACTAGACTGGAGAATACACTAGACCTCATCTTCACTAACAATGATGATCTGATAAGAAATGTCACCATATCAAAAACAATATACTCAGATCACAACATAATTTAGGTTCAGACATGTATGCGTGGTGCCCCAGACCGACAAAATGAGATTAGTCACGAGGGAGCATTCACCAAATTCGACTTCAATAACAAAAACATAAAGTGGGACCAAGTAAACCAAGTCCTAACCGATATAAGCTGGGAAGATATACTAAGCAACACAGACCCCAACTTATGCCTAGAACAGATTAACTTGGTGGCACTCGATGTATGCACAAGGCTTATTCCTCTAAGAAAAAGGAGGAGTAGATGTAAAATAGAAAGAGACAGGCGCTCCCTTTACAGGCGACGGAAAAGGATAACAGAGCGGCTAAAAGAGGTCAATATATCTGAAATGCGTAGGAAGACACTGGTCAGAGAAATAGCAAGCATCGAACTTAAGCTAAAGGAATCTTATAGGAGTCAGGAATCGCGGGAAGAACTAAAAGCCATAAATGAAATCGAAAGAAACCCAAAGTATTTCTTCTCCTATGCCAAATCAAAGTCGAGAACAACGTTCAGTATTGGGCCCCTACTTAAACAAGATGGGTCCTACACAGATGACAGCAAGGAAATGAGTGAGCTACTCAAGTCCCAATATGACTCAGTTTTTAGCAAGCCGCTAACCAGACTGAGAGTCAAAGATCAAAATTATTTTTTTATGAGAGAGCCACAGAATTTGGTTAACACAAGCCTATCCGATGTTATCCTGACGCCAAATGACTTCGAACAGGCGATAAATGACATGCCCATGCACTCTGCCCCAGGGCCAGACTCATGGAACTCCGTGTTCATCAAGAACTGCAAGAAGCCCCTATCACAAGCCTTTTCCATCCTATGGAGAGGGAGCATGGACACGGGGGTCTTCCCACAGTTACTAAAAACAACAGACATATCCCCACTCCACAAGATCACCACCCATCTAGAAACCCATCAGTTACACAACCCATGGCAACATGGGTTTAGAACAGGTCGCTCCTGTCTGTCTCAACTATTGGATCACTACGACAAGGTCCTAGATGCACTAGAAGACAAAAAGAATGCAGATGTAATATATACAGACTTTGCAAAAGCCTTCGACAAGTATGACCATGGCGTAATAGCGCACAAAATGCGTGCTAAAGGAATAACAGGAAAAGTCGGTCGATGGATCTATAATTTCCTCACTAACAGAACACAGAGAGTAGTCGTCAATGGGAGGCAGGCCTTTGCGATAACGAGAGGCTGAATCCTGTGATAACCGGAAGCTGACTCTTGTGATAACGGCAAGATTACTCCTGTGATAACGGGAGGCAGACTTCTGTGATAAGGGGAGGCTGACTCTTGTGATAACGGGAGGCTGGCTCCTGAGATGATGGGAGGCAGTCTACTGCGATAATGGGAGGTTGACTCTTGTGATACTGGGAGGCTGACTCAAGTGATGACGGGAGGCTGACTCTTCCTACAACGGTAGCCTGACTCCTTGGATAACGGGAGGCTGACTCATGTGATAATGGGAGGCTGACTTTTGTAATAAGGGGAGACTGACTCCTGCCATAATGGGAGGCTGACTCCTGTTATAACGGGAAGCTGACTCTTGTGATAACGGGAGGCTGACTCCTTTGATAATGGGAGGCTGACTCATGTGTAAACGGGAGGCTGACTCCTATGATAACAGAGGCTGATTCCTGTGATAAAGGGAGGCTGACTCTTGTGGCAACAAGAGGCTGGCACATGTGATAATGGGAGGCTGACTTCTGAGATGACGGGAGGCTGACACCTGTGATAATGGGAGGCTGACTCCTGAGATGAGTGGAGGCTGAATCCTGTGATAACAGGAGGCTGACTACTATGAAAACGAGGCCCTGACTCTTTTTATAATGGGAGGCAGACTCCTGTGTTAACGGGAGGCTGACACGTGAGATAATGGGAGGCTGACTCTTGTGATAATGGTAGGCTGACACCTGTGATAACGGGAGGTTGACTCCTGTGATAACAGGTGGCTGACTCTTGTGATAACGGGACGCTGACTCCTGATATGACGGGAGGCTAACTTGTGTGATAACAGGAGGCTGACTCTTGTGATAACGGGAGGCTGACTTCTGTAATAACGGTAGATTGACTCTTGTAATAACGGGAGGGTGACTCCTTTGATAACGGGAGCGTGACTCCTGTGACAACGGGAGGCTGACTCCTGTGATAAAGGGAGGCTGACTTCTGTGATAATGGGGGGCTGACTCGTTTGATAACGGGAGGCTGACTCTTGAGATAACTGGAGGCTGACTCCTGTGATAACGGGAAGCTGACTCTTGTGATAACTAAAGGCTGACCCCTGAGATTATGGGAGGATGACTCCTGTGATAATGTAAGGCTGACTCCTGTGATAAAGGGAGGCTGACTCCTGTGATAATGGGAGGCAGACTCATGTGATAACAGGAGCCTGTCTCCTGAGATGACGGGAGGCTGACTCCTCTGATAACGGGAATTTGACTCTTGTGATAAGGGGAGGCTGACTCTTGTGATAATGGGAGGCTGACTCCTGTGATAACGGGAGGCTGACTCTTGTTATAATGGGAGGCTGACTTTTGAGATGACGGGAGGCTGACTCCTGTGATAACGGGAGGCTTTCTCATGTGATAATTGGAGGCTGACTCTCTAATAACAGGAATAGTGACTCTAGTGAAAACGGGAGGCTGACTGCTTTGATAACGGGATGCTGACTCCTGTGATAACGGAAGGCTCTCTTCTGTGATAAAAGGAAGCTGGCTCCAGTGAAAACGGGAGGCCGACTCGTGTGATAACGAGAAGCTGACTCCTAAGATGACGGGAGGCTGACTCCTGTGATAACGGGAGGCTGACTCCTGTGATAACACGAGGCTGACTCCTGTGATAACGGGTGCCTGACTCTTGTGATAACTCGAGGGTGACTCCTGTGATAACGAAAGGCTGACTCCTGTGATGGCGGGAGGCAGAATTTTGTGAAAACGGGAGGCTGACTCATGTGATAACGAGAGGCTGACTCTTGTGATAACGGGAGGCTGACTCCTTTGATAACGGGAATCTGACTCTTGAGATGACGGGAGGCTGACTCCAGAGATGACTTGAGGCTGTCTCCTGAGATGACTGTAGGCTGACTCCTGTGATGACGGGAGGCTGACTCCTTTGATAACGGGAGGCTAACTCTTGTGATAACGGGAGGCTGACTCCTGTGATAACGGGGGCCTGACTCTTGTGATAACGGGAGGCTGACTCCTTTGATAATGGGAGAATGACTCTAGTGATAATTGGAGGCTGACTCCTGAGAAGACGGGAGGCTCACTCCTGTGATAACGGGAGGCTGACTCATGTGATAACGGGAGGCTGACTCCTGTGATAACGGAAGGCTGACTCCTGTGATAACTGGAGGCTGACTCCTGAGAAGACGGGAGGCTCACTCCTGTGATAACGGGAGGCTGACTCCTGTGATAACCGGAGGCTGACACATGTGATAATGGGAGGCTGACCCCTGAGATGATGATAGGCTGACTCCTGTGATCACTGGAGGTTGACACATGTGATAACGCGAGACTGACTCCAGAGATGACGGGAGGCTGTGTCCTCTGATAACGGGAGGCTGACTCTTGTGATAACGTTAGGCTGACACATGTGATAAAGGGCGTCTTCCTCTTGTTATAACGGGACGCTGACACCTATGATAATGGGAGGCTGACTCCTGAGATGACGGGAGGCTTACTCTTGTGATAATGGGAGGCGGAGTCTTGTGATAACGGGAGGCTGACACATGTGATAATGTGAGGCTTACTCCTGTGATAACAGGAGGCTGACTCCTGTGATAACGAGAGGCTGACTCTTGCGATAACGGGAGGCTGACTCCTGTGATAACGAGAGGCTGACTCATGTGATAACGTGAGGCTGACTCTTGCGATAACGGGAGGCTGACTCCTGTGATAACGGGAAGATGACTCTTGTGATAACGGGAGGCTGACTGCTTTGATAACCGGAAGCTGACTCTTGTGATAACAGGAGGCTGACTCCTGAGATAACCGGAGGCTAACTCTCGTGACAACGGGAGGCTGACTCTTGTGGTAACGGGAGACTGACACCTGCGATAACGGGAGGCTGACTTCTGTGATAACGGGAGACTGACTCTTGTGATAACAGAAGGCTGACTCCTATGAAAACGGGATGCTTACACCTGTTATAACGGGAGGCTGACTCCTGTGATAACGCCTGGCTGACGCCTGAGATGACGGTAGGGTGACTCGTGTGATAACGGGAGGTTGACTCTTGTGATAACGGGAGGTTGACTTTGCGATAATGGGAGGCTGGCTCTTGTGATAATGGGAGGCTGACTCCTATGATAACGGGAAGCTGACTCTAACTGTAGGCTGACTCCATTGATAACGGGAGGCCGACTCCTGTGATAAGGGGAGGCTGACTCATGTGATAACGGGAGGATGATTCCTGTGAAAACAGGAGGCTGACTCTTGTGATAACGGGAAGCAGACACCTGTGATAATGGGAGGCTGACTCCTGTGATAACGGGAGGGTGACGCATGAGATGACGTGAGGCTGACTCTTGTGATAACTGGAGGCTGACTCCTGTGATAAAGGGAGGCTGACTCCTGTGATAACGGCAGGCGCACTCATGCCATAACATGAGCCTGACTCCTGACTTGATGGGAGGCTGACTCCTGTGATAACTGGAAGCTGACTCATCCGATAACTGGAGGCTTACTCCTTTGATAATGGGAGGCTCACTCTTGTGATAACGGGAGGCTGACTCGTGTGATAAGGGGAGGCTGACTCTTGTGATAATGGGAGGCTTACTACTGTGATAATATGAGGCTTACTCTTGTGATAACGGGTGGCTGACTATTGTGATAACGGGAGGCTGACTTCTGTGATAACGGGAGGCTGACTCTTTCGATAATGGGAGGCTGACTCCTGTGATAATGGGAAGCTGACTCATGTTATAACAGAAGGCTGACTACTTTGATAACGGGAGGCTTACTTCTGTGATAACGGGAGGCTGACTCCAGTGATAACGCCAGGCTGACGCCTGAGATGACGGTAGGCTGACTCGTGTAATAACGGGAGGTTGACTCTTTTGATAACGGGAGGTTGACTTCTGTGATAATGGGAGGCTGGCTCTTGCGATAATGGGAGGCTGACTCCTGTGACAACAGGAAGCTGACTCTTGTGATAATGGGAGGCTGACTCCTTTGATAACGAGAGACTGACTCCTGTGATAACGGGAGGCTGACTCCTGTGATAAAGGGAGGCTGACTCGTATGATAACGGGAGGCTGACTCGTGTGATGCAGAGAGGCTGACTCATGTGATAACGGGAGGCCGATTCGTGTGAAAACAGGAGGCTGACTCTTGTGATAACAGGAAGCAGACACCTGTGATAATGGGAGGCTGACTCCTGTGATAACGGGAGGGTGACGCATGAGATGACCTGAGGCTGACTCTTGTGATAACGGGAGGCTGACTTCTGTGATAAAGGGAGGCTGACTCCTGTGATAACAGCAGGCGCACTCATGTCATAACGGGAGCCTGACTCCTGACATGATGGGAGGCTGACTCCTGTGATAACGGGAAGCTGACTCTTGCGATAACTGGAGGCTCACTCCTTTGATAATGGTAGGCTCACTCTTGTGATAACGGGAGGTTGACTCGTGTGATAAGGGGAGGCTGACTCTTGTGATAATGGGAGGCTTACTCCTGTGATAATATGAGGCTGACTCTTGTGATAACGGGTGGCTGACTATTGTGATAACGGGAGGCTGACTTCTGTGATAACGGGAGGCTGACTCTATCGATAATGGGAGGCTGACTCCTGTGATAATGGGAAGCTGACTCATGTGATAACAGAAGGCTGACTCCTTTGATAACGGGAGGCTTACTTCTGTGATAACGGGAGCCTGACTCCTGTGATAACGCCAGGCTGACGCCTGAGATGACGGTAGGCTGACTCGTGTGATAATGGAGGTTGACTCTTTTAATAACGGGAGGTTGACTTCTGTGATAATGGGAGGCTGGCTCTTGCGATAATGGGAGGCTGACTCCTGTGATAACAGGAAGCTGACTCTTGTCATAACGGGAGGCTGACTCCTTTGATAACGAGAGGCTGAGTCCTGTGAAAACGGGAGGCTGACTCCTGTGATAAAGGGAGGCTGACTCGTATGATAACGGGAGGCTGACTCGTGTGATGCAGAGAGGCTGACTCTTGTGATAACGGGAGGATGGCTCCTGTGATAACGGGAAAGTGACTCTTGTGATAAAGGGAGGCTGACTCCTTTGATAACGGGAGGCTGACTCTTGTGATAACGGGAGGCTGAATCCTATGATAAAGGGAGGCTGACTAATGTGATAACGTGAGGCTGACTCGTGTGATAACTGGAGGCTGACTCTTGCGATAACGGGAGGCTGACTCCTGAGATAACGGGAGGCTGACTTCTGTGATAACTGTAGGCTGACTCCTGTGATAACGGGAAACTGACTCTTCTGATAACGGGAGGTTGTCTCCTTTGATAACGGTAGTCCGACTCCTGCGATAACGGGAGGATGACTCATGTGATAACTGGAGGCTGATTCCTGTGAAACAGGAGGCTGACTCTTGTGATAACGGGATGCAGACTCCTGTGATAACGGGAGGCTGACGCATGAGATGATGTGAGGCTGACTCTTGTTATAACATGAGGCTGACTCCTGTGATAAAGGGAGGCTGACTCATGTGATAACTGCAGGCTGGCTCATGTCATAACGGGAGACTGACTCTTGACATGATGGGAGGCTGACTACTGTGATAACGGGAAGCTGGCTCTTGTGATAATGGGAGGCCTACTCCTTTGATAATGTTAAGCTCAATCTTGTGATAACTGGAGGCTGACTCTTGTGATAAGGGGAGGCTGTCTCTTGTGATAATGGGAGGCTGACTCCTGTGATAATATGAGGCTGACTCTTGTGATAACGGGTGGCTGACTCTTGCGATAACGGGAGGCTGACTCGTGTGATAACTGGAGGCTGACTCTCTTGATAATGGTAGGCTTTCTTCTGTGGTAACGGGAGGCTGACTCCTGTGATATCGGGAAGCTGACTCTTGTGATAAGGGGAGGCTGACTCCTTTGATAACTGGAGGCTAACTCCTGTTATAAGGGGAGGCTGACTAATGTGATAAAAGGAATCTGACTCCTGTGATAAGGGGAGGCTGACTCATGTGATAGCGGGAGCCTGTCTCCTGAGATGACGTGAGGCTGACTTCTGTGATAACGGGCAAGCTGACTGTTGTGATAACGGGAGCCTGACTCGTGTGATAATGGGAGGCTGACTGTTGTGATAATGGGAGGCTGACTCCTGTGATAACGGGAGGCTGACTCTTGTGATAACAGGAGGCTGACTCCTGAGATGACAGGAGGCTGAGTCCTGTGATAACGGTAGGCTGACCCCTGCTATAAAGGTAGGCTGGCTCCTGTGATAACGGGAGGCTGACTCGTGTGATAACGGGGGCCTGACTCCTGAGATTACGGTAGGCTGACTCCTTTGATAACTTGAGGCCGACTTCTGTGATAACTTGAGGCTGACTCATGTGATAACTGGAGGATGACTCCTGTGATAATGGGAGGCTGGCTCATGTGATAACGGCAGTCAGACTCCTGTCATAAAGGGAGGCTGACTCTTGTGATAACGGGAGGCTGACACCTGTGATAACGGGAGGCTAACTCCTGTGAAAACGTGAGGCTGATGCTTTAGATGACATTAGGCTGACTCCTGTTATAACGGGAGGCTGACTATTGCGATAACGAGAGGCTGACTCGTGTGGTAACAGGAGGCTGACTCTTTTGATAACGGGAGGGTTACTTCTGTGATAATGGGAGGCTGACTCTTGCGATAACAGGACGCTGACTCCTGTGATAACGGAAAGCTGACTCTTGTGATAACGGGAGGCTTACTCCTATAATAATGGGAGACTGACTCTTGTGATAACGGGATGCTGACTTTTGTAATAATGGGAGACTGACTCTTGTGATAACGGGAGGCTGACTCTTTTGATAATGGGAGGCAAACTCCAGTTATAACGGGAGGCTGACTCCTGTCATATCGGGAGGGTGAATCCTGTGATGAAGGGAGGCTGACTCCTGTGATAACGTGGGCTGACTCGTGTGATAACGGGAGTCTGACTCCTGAGATGACGGGAAGCTGATTCCGGAGATAACGGGAAGCTGACTCTTGTGATAACGTGAGGCTGACGCCTTTGATAACTTGAGGCTGATTCCTGTGATAACGAAAGGCTGACTCGTGTGATAAGAGGAGGCTGACTCCTGTGATAAAGGGAGGCTGACTCCTGTGATAACGGGAGGATGACTCTTGTGATAACGGGATGCTGACTCTTGTAATAATGGGAGACTGGCTCTTGTGATAATGGGAGGCTGACTCCTTTGATAACAGGAGGCTGACTCATGTGATTACGGGAGACCGACTCCTAAGATAAAGGGAGACTGAGTCCTGTGATAATGGGAGGCTGACTCGTGTGATAACAGGAGGCTAACTCTTGCGATAACAGGAGGCTCACTCCTGTGGTAATGGGAGGTTGACTTCTGTTATCACGGGAGGCTGACTCCTGTGATTACTGGAGGCTGACTCTTGTGATCACGGGAGGCTGACTCTTTTGATAATGGGAGACATAATCCTGTTATAACGGGAGGCTGACTCCTGTGATAACGGGAGGCTGAATCCTGTTATGAAGGGATGCTGACTCCTGTGATAACGTGAGGCTGACTCGTGTGATAACGGGAGTCTGACTCCTAAGATGACGGGAGGCTGATTCCTGTGATAACGGGAGTCTGACTCTTAAGATGACGGGAAGCTGACTCTTGTGATAACGTGAGGCTGACGCCTTTGATAACTGGAGGCTGATTCCTGTGATAACGAAAGGATGACTCGTGTGATAAGGGGAGGCTGACTCTTGTGACAACGGGAGGCTGACTCCTGTGATTACTGGAGGCTGACTCTTGTGATCACGGGAGGCTGACACCTGTGATAACGGGAGGCTGACGCCTGAGGTGACGGGAGGCTGACTCTTGTGATAACGTGAGGCTGACTCGTGTTATAAGAGGAACCTTACTCGTGTGATAATGGGAGGCTGACTCTTGCGATGACCGGAGGCTAACTCTTGCAATAACGGTAGGCTGACGCGTGTGATAACGGGAGGCTGACTCGTTTGATAACGGGAGGCTTACTTCTGTGATAAAGGGAGGCTGACTCTTGCGATAACGGGAGGCTGACTCTTGCGATAACAGGAGGCTCTCTCGTGTGATAACGGAAGGCTGGCTCTTTTGACAATGGGAGGCTTACTTCTGTGATAACGCGAGGCTGACTCTTGTGATAACGGGAAGCTGACTCCTGTGATAACGGGAGGCTGACTCTTGCGATAACGGGAGGCTGACTCCTGTGATAATGGAAGGCTGACTCTTGCGATAACGGGTGGCTGACTCATGTGATAACGGGAGTCTGACTGTTTTGATAATGGGAGGACTACTTCTGTGATAACAGGAGGCTGACCCTTGCGATAACAGTAGGCTGACTTCCGTGATAACGAGAAGCTGACTCTTGTGATAACGGGAGGCTGACTCCTTTGATAACGGGAGGCTGACTCCTGTGATAACGGGAGGATGACTCATGTGATAAAGGGAGGCTGACTCCTGTGATAACGAGAGGCTGATTCATGTGATAACGGGAGGCTGACTCCTGAGATGACAGGAGGCTGACTCCTGGGATAACGGGAGGCTGACTCTTGTGATAATTGGAGGCTGACTCCTCTAATAATGGTAGACTAACTCTTCTGATAACTGGAGGCTGACTGCTTTGATAACATGAGGCAAACTCCTGTGAAAAAGGGAGGCTTGCTCCTGTGATAACGGGAGGCTGACTCGTGTGATAACGGGAGCCTAACCCCTGAGATGACGAGAGGCTGACTCCTGTGATAACTTGAAGCTGACTCTTGTGATAACGGGAGGCTGACTCCTTTGGTAACGGGTGGCTGACTCCTGTGAAAGCTGTAGACTGACTCCTGTGATAATGGGAAGCTGACTCATGTGATAACGGGAGGTTGACTCATTTGTTAACTGGAGGGTGACTCCTGTGATAACGGGAGGCTGACTCATGTGATAAGGTGATGCTGACGCCTGAGATGACGGGAGGCTGACTCTTGTGATCACGGGAGGCTTACGCCTGTGATAACGGGAGGCTGACGCCTGAGATGACGGGAGGCTGACTCTTGTGATATCGTGAGGCTGACTCATGTGATAAGGGGAGCCTGACTCGTGTGATAACGGGAGGCTGACTCTTGCGATAACGGGAGGCTGACTCGTGTGATAACGGGAGGCTGACTCTTTTGATAATGGGAGGCTTACTTTTGTGATAAAGGGAGGCTGACTCTTGCTATAACGGGAGGCTGACTCTTGCGATAACAGGAGGCTGACTCGTGTGATAACGGGAGGCTGACTCTTTTGACAATGGGAGGCTTACTTCTGTGATAACGGGAGGCTGACTCTTGCGATAACGGGTGGCTGACTCACGTGATAACGGGAGTCTGACTCTTTTGATAATGGGATGACTACTTCTGTGATAACGGGAGGCTGACCCTTGCGATAACGGAAGGCTGACTTCTGTGATAACGGGAAGCTGACTCTTGTGATAACGGGAGGCTGACTCCTTTGATAACGGGAGGCTGACTCATGTGATAACGGGAGGATGACTCACGTGATAAAGGGAGTCTTACTCCTTTGATAACGAGAGGCTGATTCATGTGATAACGGGAGCCTGACTCTTTTGATAACGGGAGGCTTACTTCTGTGGTAAAGGGAGGCTGACTCTTGCGATAACGGGAGGCTGATTCTTGCGATAACAGGAGGCTGACTCGTGTGATAACGGGAGGCTGACTCTTTCGACAACGGGATGCTTACTTCTGTGATAACGGAAGGCTGACTCTTGCGATGACGGGAATCTGACTCCTGTGATAACGGGAGGCTGACTCTTGCGATAACGGGTAGCTGACTCCGTGACAACGGGAGTCTGACTCTTTTGATAACGGGAGGACTACTTCTGTGATAACGGGAGGCTCACCCTTGCGATAACGGGAGGCTGACTTCGGTGATAACGGGAAGCTGACTCTTGTGATAATGGGAGGCTGACTAATTTGATAACGGGAGGCTGACTCCTGTGATAAAAGGAGGCTGTCTCGTGTGATAACGAGAGGCTGATTCAAGTGATAACGGGAGCCTGACTGCTGAGATGACAGGAGGCTGACTCCTGTGATAACGAAAGGCTGACTCTTGTTATAACGGGAGGCTGACTCCTGAGATGACAGGAGGCTGACTCCTGGGATAACGGGAGGCTGACTCTTGTGATAATTGGAGGCTGACTCCTCTAATAATGGTAGACTAACTCTTGTGATAACTGGAGACTGACTGTTTTGATAACAGGAGGCTGACTCCTGTGATAACATGAGGCTGACTCCTGTGAAAAAGGGAGGCTTGCTCCTGTGATAATGGGAGCCCGACCCCTGAGATGACGATAGGCTGACTCCTGTGATAACTTGAAGCTGACTCTTGTGATAACGGGAGGCTGACTCCTTTGATAACGGGTGGCTGACTTTTGTGATAGCTGTAGACTGACTCCTGAGATTATGGGAAGCTGACTCCTGTGATAACGGGAGGCTGACTCACGTGATAACGGGATGCTGACGCCTGAGATGACGGGAGGCTGACTCTTGTGATAACGAGAGGCTTACTTCTTTGATAATGGGAGGCTGACTCCTGTGATAAAAGGAGCGTGACTCCTGAGATGACGGGTGGCTGACTCCTGTGATAATGGGAAGCTGACTCTTGTGATAACGGGAGGCTGACCACTTTGATAACGGGAGCCTGACTCCTGTGATAACGGGAGGCTGACTCCTATGATAACGGGTGGCTGACGCTTGTGATAACTGTAGGCTGACTCCTGTGATAACGGGAAGCTGACTCTTGTGGTAAAGGGATGTTGACTCATTTGTTATCGGGAGGCTTACTTCTCTGATAACGGGAGGCTGACTCTTTTGATAACGGGAGGCTTACTTCTGTGATAACGGGAGACTGACTCTTGCGATAACTGGAGGCTGACCCCCTGTGATAACGGGAAGCTGACTCTTGTGATAACTGGAGGCTGACTCCTTTGATTAAGGGTGGCTGAATCATGTGATAACGGGAGGCTGACTCCTGAGATGACGTGAAGCTGACTCTTGTGATAACGGGAGGCTGACTCGTGTGATAACGTGAGCCTGACTCCTGAGATGACGGGAGGCAGACTCCTGTGATAACGTTAAGCTGACTCCTGTGATAACGGGAGGCTGACTCTTGTGATAACTGTAGGCTGACTCCTGTGATAACAGATAGCTGATTCTTGTGATAACGGTAGGTTGACTCCTTTGATAACTGGAGTCTGACTCATGTGATAACGGGAGGCTGACTCCTGTGATAATGGAGGGCTGACTCTTTTGATAACAGGAGGCTGACACCTGTGATAACTATAGGCTGACTCGTGTGATAACGGGATGCTGACGCCTGAGATGACGGGAGGTTCACTCTTTTGTTAATGGGAGGCTGACTCCTGTGATAACGGAAAGCTGACTTTCGTGATAAGAGGAGACTGACGCCTTTGATAACGGGAGGCTGACTCGTGTGATAACGGGAGGCTGACTCCTCTGATAACGGGTGGCTGACTCTTGTGATAACTGTAGGCTGACTTCTGTGATAACGAGAAATTTACTCATGTAATAACGGGAGGTTGACTCTTTTGTTAACGGGAGGATTACTGTGATAACGGGAGGCTGACTGTTTTGATAACGGGGCGCTTACTTCTGTGATAACGGGAGGCTCCCTCTTGCGATAACTGGAGGCTGACTCCTGTGAAAATGGGAAGGTGACTCTTGTGATAACGGGAGGTTGACTCATGTGATAACGGGAAGCTGACTCTTGTGATAACGGGAGTCTGACTCCTGTGATAACGGGAAGCTGACTCTTGTGATAACGGGAGGCTGACTCCTTTAATAACGGGAGGCTGGCTTCTGTGATAACGGGAGGCTGACTCATGTGATAACGGGAGCCTGTCTCCTGAGATGACGGGAGGCTGACTCCTGTGATAACGGGAAGCTGACTCATGTGATAAGGGGAGGCTGACTCATGAGATAATGGGAGGCTGACTCCTGTGATAACGGGAGACTGACTCTTGTGATAACGGGAGGCTGACTCCTGTGATAATGGGAGGCTTACTCTTGTGATAATTTAATGCTGGCTCCACTAATAATGGGAGACTGACTCTTGTGATAACGGGAGGCTGACTCTTGTGATAATGGGAGGTTGACTCTTTTGATAACGGGAGGCCTAATTCTGTGATAACGGGAGGCTGACTCTTTTGATAATGGGAGGCTGACTCCTGTGATAACGGGAAGCTGACTCTTGTGATAACGGGAGGCTGACCCCTTTGATATCGGGAGGCCGACTCCTGTGATAACGAGAGGCTGATTCATGTGATAACGGGAGCCTGACTCCTTAGATGACGGGAGGCTGACTCGTGTGGTAACGGGAAGCTGGCTCTTGTGATAACGGGAGGCTGAGTCCTTTGATAATGGGAGGCTGACTCCTGTGATAACGGGAGGCTGACTTGTGTGATATGGGGAGGCTGACTCAAGAAATCGTAATGACACGATTGCAAACAAACCATACCCCCGGCCGGGATTGAACCCGCGGTCATAGAGTCTCAAAACTCCAGCCCGTCGCGTTAGCCACTAGACCTTCTTGTGATGATGATGATGACCAGAGCTTTGGTAAGATGGGTAAGGAAGAAGGATGGGTAAGGATGGAAATATTGGAAAAGGGTGGGAGGGGGGAGGAGAGGTAGGATATAAAAGGTAAGTGGCCCAACCACTTTGGTGTAATTTAAAAAGTGTATGTGAATTGATAAGATATTCTTAAAGGGGTATAATACTAACCCGTCAGAGTCACATAGATATAATAGGTATATAACTACATGACTCTGAATTGGTAGTAGTTATACAAGTTGCAATTGCTTTTTTTTTTTTTTTTTTTTTTTTTTTTTTTTTTTTTTTTTTTCGCGATTGCACAACGGATATTTATACGACAAGAAAGGCAATGATTTTCTGGCCAGTTTATAAATTCGTGACATTAGCTTCTTAATGGTGGTGTCCAACAATAGTCAATAGCATAATTTTACATTAGAAAGTTATTTAAGATGTCTCCCTAATTGGGGGCGATGATTTTCTCAGTATACATAGAAGGGTTCTGGTGGTATCCAATCTTCTTCATCAGGTAAGTTGCTCAAAATCATGGGTCGAGGGTAATCATCTTTATGAATAAAACGACGAACCCTCTGTGGGAGAGTCATTCTTTGAGTCCTGTGAGGCGGAGTATTGATGGTGTAATCGGTGGTATTTATCACTTGTATAGGATGTTCTCTATCTGGCATGTATAGTTCTTGCATTGTATAAAGTTGTTTCTTTTTTAGGGTGTCAAGGCGTACATTTATGGCAGTAATATCTTGTTGAGTGTGTAAATCTGTCATTTTAACTCTGTCTCTCCTCCTGGTATCTGTAATAAAGCGAAGAGCTCCATTCTGGACCCTTTGTAACCGTAGCATGTTGGTCTTTGTTGTTAATGACATTGGGACACAAGGGTATTCGAGTACAGGTCTTATTATCATTTTATACAGATGTTTTTTGACATGTTGAGGGGCTTGATTGAATCGAAAGAGTCTGCTAAGACCGGCTTTGGCTGTGTTGATCTTTTTAGTTACATGAGATGTTGAGTGGAGCAGCCTGTCTATTTCATATCCCAAGATCTTGTTAGGGTTTCTGATAGCTACAGGTGAACTTCTGATGGACCAGCTAGCCACAATAAGATTCATCCAACTAGGTATATTTCTACACCATAGGAAGGTTAGCACAGGCACCTCTGTGACCACAAATGCAAGTTTTTACAGACGAATCTCCAGCTAGCGTGGCCGTGACGAACTCTAGCTCAAGTCCCTTCACTGCCGTCAACATGACTCTATGACCGCGGGTTCAATCCCGGCCGGGGGTATGGTTTGTTTGCAATCGTGTCATTACGATTTCTTGAGTCATGTTGACGGCAGTGAAGGGACTTGAGCTAGAGTTCGTCACGGCCACGCTAGCTGGAGATTCGTCTGTAAAAAACTTGCATTTGTGGTCACAGAGGTGCCTGTGCTAACCTTCCTATGGTGTAGAAATATACCTAGTTGGATGAATCTTATTGTGGCTAGCTGGTCTAGTGGCTAACGCGACGGGCTGGAGTTTTGAGACTCTATGACCGCGGGTTCAATCCCGGCCGGGGGTATGGTTTGGGAGGCTGACTCTTTTGATAATGGAAGACTGACTCCTGTGATAACGAAAGGCTGACTCTTGTGATAACTGGAGGCTGACTCCTGAGATGACAGGAGGCTGACTCCTTTGATAACGGGAGGCTGACTCTTGTGATAATTGGAGGCTGGCTCCTCTTATAATGGTAGACTAAATCTTGTGATAACTGGAGGGTGAGTGCTTTGATAAATGGAGGCTGACTCCTATGATAACATGAGGCTGACTCCTGTGAAAAAGGGAAGCTGGCTCCTGTGATAACGGGAGGCTGACTAGTGTGATAACGGGAGCCTGACCCCTGAGATGACGAGAGGCTGACTCTTTTGATAACGGGAGGCTGAGTTCTGTGATAATGGGAGGCTGAGTTCTGTGATAATGGGAGGCTGGCTCCTGGGATAATGAGAGGCTGACTCCTGTGATAATGAAAGGCTGACTCCTGTGATAATGAAAGGCTGACTCCTATGATGATGGGAGGCTGACTCTTGTGATAACGGGAGGCTGACTCATGTGATAACGAGAGGCTGACTCTTTTGATAACGGGAGGCTGAGTTCTGTGATAATGGGAGGCTGAGTTCTGTGATAATGGGAGGCTGGCTCCTGTGATAATGAGAGGCTGACTCCTGTGATAATGAAAGGCTGACTCCTGTGATAATGAAAGGCTGACTCCTATGATGACGGGAGGCTGTCTCTTGTGATGACGTGAGGCTGACTCTTGTGATAACGGGAGGCTGACTGCTGAGATGACGAGAGGCTGACTCTTTTGATAACGGGAGGCTGAGTTCTGTGATAATGGGAGGCTGAGTTCTGTGATAATGGGAGGCTGGCTCCTGTGATAATGAGAGGCTGACTCCTGTGATAATGAAAGGCTGACTCCTATGATGACGGGAGGCTGACTCTTGTGATAACGGGAGGCTGACTCATGTGATAACGAGAGGCTGACTCTTGTGATAACAGGAGGCTGACTCCTGAGATCACGGGAGGCTGACTCCTGATATGACTGGAGGCTGACTCCGGAGATGACTGGAGGCTGACTCCTGTGATGACGGGAGGCTGACTCTTGAAATGACTGGAGACTGACTCCTGAGATGACGGGAGGCTGACTCCTGTGATAACGGGAGGCTGACTCCTGTGATAACGGGAGGCTGACTCCTGTGATAACGGGAGGCTGACTCCTGTGATAACGGGAGGCTGACTCTCACTGCACATTTTAAGTTGGAAGTGTTTGCAGGTCTTGGAGTGACATTCTCTTTTTTTCAAGAGAGAACAACACTCTTGTGAAGCCATGCTAAAAGCATTCTATTTCTTGTTTTGCAGTGTATCTACACTTACAAATTACCCAGGCGTAGTGCGACACACTTGGATCTTCAGGTGGACGCATTTGCTTTTGAGTTTGTAATGGAGTCTAACAGAATCAGCAGGAAGGCCGCAGGCCATCGACAACCTATACTTGTTACATGTCTTCCAGCGAGTCTTCAATTATATCTCAGTCATCTGCCGACATCTCAATATTCTGAATATTCTTATCAATAGTCTCTTTCACATTCTCACTCAAAGTCACCCGAAGGGAAATGGTATCTACTTTTTCCTCCCATTCTTTATATATCCCAGGTAGATTATCCAAGACAAGGCCTGTGTCTGGATTACTGCTATTAAGTACCCTCCTCAGTACTTTCCTGAATCTTGTCCGTAATAGCGGCAATATTTATAGCTAATGTTTTTTTATTAGCGTCATTATATACGTGTATACATTATATCCAACTCGTGATTACTTCCAGCAGGTACTTGAGACTTACACAGGATATAACATTCCAGGAAGACTGGAGTTTCCTAACTTATTCTTCTCTGGATACAACTCACAACAGACTTGCGCGCGGGTAACTATTTTAACTCATAGGTAGGCGAGAGTAGGAGTATAACAATACCCGCCCATAGGTTTCTCAGCACCACGGAATTTAACCTGTGACCTTGCGATTGTGCTGAATGTTCTCACTAGTGAGCAACATGGCAGGTCAGAGACCAGGTAATGTGTATTATCAAGAGAGCGACCACGTGCCCTAACCTTACTCTCCCCCCCAACCCCAGAGAAATGTTAGGATGATGAGGTGGGTATGGTGGCGATGGGAGAATGGATGTGATAGGAGGATGGATGTTGAGAGGAAAATGGGTGGATAAAACGTCACAATACCCTGGCTGTAACCATAGACAACAATCACTCAGGAGACTAACTTATGACGACATATTCGTCCGACTTTGACTACCCAGGGTATTTACAATCATTCAAACCCCAGAGATTTTCTTGGTGCCAGAAAGCAGAAAAATTGGCAAGAAATAACAATTTGTGTCACCTTGGAGAATTGTTGGACTGGAGACACAATTAATGCTTCAAATCCAGAACCATACACAATGATGCCACCAAAGACGTATATATATATATATATATATATATATATATATATATATATATATATATATATATATATATATATATATATATATATATATATATATATATATATATATATATATATATATATATATATATATATATATATATATATATATATATATATATATATATATATATATATATATATATATATATATATATATATATATATATATATATATATATATATATATATATATATATATATATATATATATATATATATATATGTACCACGTCTACAACTTTACTGGCGACCCTCGTCCTCAGAGAAGACATTAAACATACCTTGTATTGTCACCGCATGGAGAAGGCCAGGACCAGGTCCAGAGCCAGGGCCAGAACCAGGGCCAGGGCCAGGGCCCGTCCTGTTGGACCTACCTGAACCTGAACCTTCGTATTGTTTGTAACGGCTTGGCAAAACTCCTGGAGAGCGAAATGTTGCCACAGTAAAAATGTGGCAATAGTTGCAGGTGTGTCGTGTAACCTAACATATAGTGAAGCTGACAAGTCTAGAAAACACCTTTGAGTTTATATTCAAGAATAATGATGGTCTGAAAAAAATTGTTATGGTAATACCAACAAGATATAGGAAAAAGACATTTATGTATAGTTCAGGACATTTATTACACGAAACGTTTCGCCACGAGTGACTTCTTCAGTCCTAGGACTGAAGATACAGTAGTGTCTAAGACTGAGAATTTAGTTCCAAAATATTTGTAGTTGCGCTGGTGCATACACACAGGTCCTGACTACCCAAACGTCAACAATCACGATGATGTTTTCACTAAATTCAACTTTAACGACAAAAAAAAATTAATTTAGATGATACAAACTTTCCTTAATGAAACATGCTGAGGTATTTTGAAGTAATGGCTACATAAAATTAACTCTGTGGCATTGAAAGTATTGCCAAGGCATATATGTTAAGAAAAATAAAAGATGTAAACAGAGAAAGACGAAGAATCACAGAACTTCTCAAAGGTGCTAGACTATAGGGAGTCTGGAAGCAAGAACTGGCTAGAGAAACAGAAGATTTAAACTTAAAACGGAGGACTCATACGAGTTCAGGAGGGACAGACGGAGCTAAAAACAATTAATGAAACTGAAAGTAATCCAAAATACTTCTTGTATTCAAAATCCAAGGTAAACAACAGCACCCACTACAGGACCCATGCTCCAACAAGATAGAACTTAAACTGATGATACCAAACGTATGAGCGAAATACGAAGTCCAAATGTGTCTCTGTTCAGTGAGAAGTTAATCAGACTTAAGGTCGACGATCTGAATGAGTTCTTCATGAACGAGACTCGAAGCCTTGTGGATATCACTAAAATTTCTGACATAATCTTAACCTTACTAGGGTCGTTGGAAGCCTCAGTGAGGACAGTATGGCTTCGTTTGAGGCCTAGGTGAGGATAGTAATGGTCAAGGGAGGCCTAGGTGAGGATAGTAAGGCTTATGGGAGGCCTAGGTGAGGCTATTAGATGCCTTGGTGAGGATAGAAAGATTCAAGGGAGGCCTAGGTGAGGATACTAAGGGTCAAGGGAGGCCTAGGTGAAAATAGTAAGGGTTAAGGGAGGCCTAGGTGAGGATAGTGAAGGTCGTGGGAGGCCCAGCCAAGTAAACGAGTGCACAATAAACCTAATCATCAGACACTGAGTGCACAATAATCTCGTCATCAGACACTGAGTGCACAATAATCTCGTCATCAGACACTGAGTGCACAATAACCTCGTCATCAGACACTGAGTGCACAATAATCTCGTCATCAGACACTGAGTGCACAATAACCTCGTCATCAGACACTGAGTGCACAATAATCTCGTCATCAGACACTGAGTGCACAATAATCTCGTCATCAGACACTGAGTGCACAATAACCTCGTCATCAGACACTGAGTGCACAATAATCTCGTCATCAGACACTGAGTGCACAATAATCTCGTCATCAGACACTGAGTGCACAATAACCTCGTCATCAGACACTGAGTGCACAATAATCTCGTCATCAGACACTGAGTGCACAATAACCTCGTCATCAGACACTGAGTGCACAATAATCTCGTCATCAGACACTGAGTGCACAATAATCTCGTCATCAGACACTGAGTGCACAATAATCTCGTCATCAGACACTGAGTGCACAATAATCTCGTCATCAGACACTGAGTGCACAATAATCTCGTCATCAGACACTGAGTGCACAATAATCTCGTCATCAGACACTGAGTGCACAATAATCTCGTCATCAGACACTGAGTGCACAATAATCTCGTCATCAGACACTGAGTGCACAATAATCTCGTCATCAGACAGTGTCTTCTCTTTGGGTGTAAAACTCTTCATGTCAACACTTGTCAAAAATGACATGACATTGTTTACAAAATATTGAGGAGGTTGTGTTAGTGGTGGTCAGTAGATGGCGTGGAAGAGGCCACGCTGACAGGTCCCTGCACTCGAAATGAATTAAAATCTGGTAATCTGGTAGTAGCGAGCACCTTAATCATCCAGTTGCTGGCAAGCGTGCGAGGAATGCAGGGAGTGGGGGCAGGGATGGCGGCAGGGAGGCAGGGAGGGAAGGTGCAATAAGTTCCCCTTCCACAACACACTACTGGGGGATGAGGAAGGGGAGTTAGCATCATGGCCCCTTCACCATTACATTGCCTGGGAAAGATGGAGCGAGGAGAGCAACAAAGCCTTCCCTCCCCACTAGGTATCCAGGGGAGACCCAGGCAAGCACCTGGTGAGGCTCACCTGGGCACCTATCACAACCCAGCAACATAACATTCCTTGCCCCGTCTACCGTCTGTCTGCAGCACCCGCGGCCGCCGCCGCCGCCGCCCATACACACAACACCTCACTGGCAACCTCCGCACATTTCTCAGAAATCATCTTCTCGCTCCTTTCGTGACCTTAAATCTGCAACGAGTTTCTCTTAGTTTAATAACAACGTTTAAGACGTGACAAGAAGATTTTTCTCATTTCCATACATCTTGTGTTGTGGCCATATCATATATGGCTTGACTATGGAAGTTGTGTCTACCCAGACCTGAAGAATGTGAACAACTCTCCCTCTGTGGGAACCCGTCTTCCAGGTTAGCTGGATAATTGGGTTTAAAGCCTATCGACTACACAAAGGACCTGTTCACTACCAGTCAAAAATTCTTGAATCGCAAACATGATCTACGGAGACGGAAGTAAATTGAGAGTGTATATATCACTGCACATACACTGAGAAAACCCCTTCACGTACACGGATGTCAGGAGACATCTCGTAAGGAGAAACTAATGACATCCTCCAACGCTGATTGGTTAATCGGGTTTAATACCTGTCGATTACTAGAGGCTCATTAAGACTGCATGTGAACTGTTCACTAAAAGTCAGCATAAATTAAGCTCTCAGTGTACATTACATGCGGCCAGCAGTAACAGTCTGGCTGATCCGGCCCTAATTCACCAGGTCTGGCCAAGGACTGGGCCGCAGGGGCGTTGAACCTCCTCTTCGCGTTCTCTTAAATTTGTTTAAAAACAAGATAAGAAAACTATGTAAAAAACATTAGTTATTATAAGTAATTAGATCACTTTATTCTAAACCAATTTATTCGATGGTTTGATTGTCTTAGTCAGATGAAGCTTATGGTCATCTGACCGAGACCTTCCGCTGGCTATGGTCATAGTTTAGCTTAGTTTATCCGAGTTTTATTGACAGTTAACGAATAACATGACAAAAACCCGAAGATAAATCGTAGGAGCATGAACATACACGTCTACTTGGAGTCTACCTGGAGTCTACCTGGAGTCTACCTGGAGTCTACCTGGAGTCTACCTGGAGTCTACCTGGAGTCTAAATGGAGTCTACCTGGAGTCTACCTGGAGTCTAAAAGGAGTCTACCTGGAGTCTACCTGGAGTCTACCTGGAGTCTACCTGGAGTCTACTTGGAGTCTACCTGGAGTCTACCTGGAGTCTACCTGGAGTCTACCTGGAGTCTACCTGGAGTCTACCTGGGGTCTACCTGGAGTCTACCTGGAGTCTACCTGGAGTCTACCTGGAGTCAACCTGGAGTCTACCTGGAGTCTACCTGGAGTCTACCTGGAGTCTACCTGGAGTCTACCTGGAGTCTAAATGGAGTCTACCTGGAGTCTAAAAGGAGTCTACCTGGAGTCTACCTGGAGTCTACCTGGAGTCTACCTGGAGTCTACTTGGAGTCTACCTGGAGTCTACCTGGAGTCTACCTGGAGTCTACCTGGAGTCTACCTGGAGTCTACCTGGGGTCTACCTGGAGTCTATCTGGAGTCTACCTGGAGTCTAAATGGAGTCTACCTGGAGTCTACCTGGAGTCTACCTGGAGTCTACCTGGAGTCTACCTGGAGTCTACTTGGAGTCTACCTGGAGTCTACCTGGAGTCTACCTGGAGTCTACCTGGAGTCTAAATGTAGTCTACCTGGAGTCTACCTGGAGTCTACCTGGAGTCTACCTGGAGTCTACCTGGAGTCTACCTGGAGTCTAAATGGAGTCTACCTGGAGTCTACCTGGAGTCTACCTGGAGTCTACCTGGAGTCTACCTGGAGTCTAAATGGAGTCTACCTGGAGTCTACCTGGAGTCTACCTGGAGTCTAAATGGAGTCTACCTGGAGTCTACCTGGAGTCTAAAAGGAGTCTACCTGGAGTCTACCTGGAGTCTACCTGGAGTCTACCTGGAGTCTACCTGGAGTCTACCTGGAGTCTACCTGGAGTCTACCTGGAGTCTACCTGGAGTCTACCTGGAGTCTACCTGGAGTCTACCTGGAGTCTACCTGGAGTCTAAATGGAGTCTACCTGGAGTCTACCTGGAGTCTACCTGGAGTCTACCTGGAGTCTACCTGGAGTCTACCTGGAGTCTACTTGGAGTCTACCTGGAGTCTACCTGGAGTCTACCTGGAGTCTACCTGGAGTCTAAATGGAGTCTACCTGGAGTCTACCTGGAGTCTACCTGGAGTCTACCTGGGGTCTACCTGGAGTCTACCTGGAGTCTACCTGGAGTCTAAATGGAGTCTACTTGGAGTCTACCTGGAGTCTACCTGGAGTCTACCTGGAGTCTAAATGGAGTCTACCTGGAGTCTACCTGGACTCTACCTGGAGCCTACCTGGAGTCTACCTGGAGTCTACCTGGAGTCTACCTGGAGTCTACCTGGAGTCTACCTGGAGTCTACCTGGAGTCTAAATGGAGTCTACCTGGAGTCTACCTGGAGTATACCTGGAGTCTACCTGGAGTCTACCCGGAGTCTACCTGGACTCTACCTGGAGTCTAAAAGGAGTCTAAATGGAGTCTACCTGGAGTCTACCTGGACTCTAAATGGAGTCTACCTGGAGTCTACCTGGACTCTACCTGGAGTCTACCTGGAGTCTAAATGGAGTCTACCTGGAGTCTACCTGGACTCTAAATGGAGTCTACCTGGAGTCTACCTGGACTCTAAATGGAGTCTACCTGGAGTCTACCTGGACTCTAAATGGAGTCTACCTGGAGTCTACCTGGACTCTAAATGGAGTCTACCTGGAGTCTACCTGGACTCTAAATGGAGTCTACCTGGACTCTAAATGGAGTCTACCTGGAGTCTACCTGGACTCTAAATGGAGTCTACCTGGAGTCTACCTGGACTCTAAATGGAGTATACCTGGAGTCTACCTGGACTCTAAATGGAGTCTACCTGGAGTCTACCTGGACTCTAAATGGAGTCTACCTGGAGTCTACCTGGACTCTAAATGGAGTCTACCTGGAGGGTATTTCGGGGATAAACGCCCCCGCGGCCCGGTCCATTACCAGGCCTCCTAGTGGATCAGGGCCTGATCAACGAGGCTATTATTGCTGGCCACACGAAGTCCAACGTATGAACCACAACCCAGCTGATCCGGCACGAACATCAGGTATCTGTCCAGCTCCCTCTTGAAGACAACCAGGCGTCTATTGGTAATTCCACTTATGCATTATGGGAAGCTGTTGAACAGTCTTGGGCCCCTGACACTTATTGTGCTTTCTCT
Organism: Cherax quadricarinatus; assembly: GCF_038502225.1. NCBI lineage: Eukaryota > Metazoa > Arthropoda > Malacostraca > Decapoda > Parastacidae > Cherax > Cherax quadricarinatus. The sequence goes on from NW_027195239.1 coordinate 254,600, forward strand.
CAGTGTGCTAATGGCGCCCCTACTTTTCACTGGGAGTATGTTGCATCAC